>NC_030441.2:17004621-17047121 GCF_001660625.3 Ictalurus punctatus | reverse complement strand
AGTCGGCAAAGTTTCAAAAATCCAAAGCTACTGACTCCCAAACGAAGGAACCGGTTCTGAACGGCTGAAACGAGTCGTCAGTAAATCCACACTTTACTTCCTGTACTAACAAAACAAAAAAAAAACAAAAAAAAAACTCCGCTTCTGGTCTTTTGACGTTGCGTCCTGAAAGAGATCTAGAAAGTTTTCGGCACCGCAAAGGCGAATCCGCTTTGCACGGACTCTCAAAGGACGAGGACGTAAAGCGTCAGTGGCTAGAGTTCGTTTTAAAACGATACCTCGGCGGCTCGACTCCGACCTTCGCCGGCGCGAAGTTGAAACTCGACGGAGCTGAAACTCGGATACGGTAGTGGGCGTTTCCTTTTCGACGCGTGCTGCAAGTCCGATCACGACAGACCGGGACGTCTGACCAATCAGAGCAGAGTATGCTCTCTGATAGGAGGAGTTTAGAACGAATCATTTAGAGCGGATCATTGAACGAGTCGTTTGAGAAAACAGGGGGGTGTCATCACTCTCTCGATGACACACACATCCTGAGACACCCTGACGAGACATGAGCCGAGTGACAGATTTCAGACGCGTCTGCCGCTTTCCAGGCTTTAAACACACCGCTCTGTGCTCGCTGTGTGAAGAGGCCACAGCACAATGTTAACCTCGGGCGGTTACCGTAGCAACAGCAATGCCACGCACAGCTAGAGCCCGAAGGCTATACATAGAAGAAAACAAAAACATGACGTTCATGTCATCTTAATACGAGAGCGCGTGCTGTCGGGGGGCGTGGCCATGCATCGTTACTAGGTCACATGACCATAACATGTCCATACCTGTGCGAGGATCGCGATAACTCGCCCAAAACCCCCGCGGAAGTGTCGTTGTGGGCCTGTGTTTTATCGTTGCGCGATTTTAAACTTGTGAGGAAAGTGCGAGTGCTTCCGGACATGTCTTTGTACCGAAGAACAAGCGAGAAAACCTCATTTCCTACAGGACACGACGCAATCTTTACACGCAGTTTGCATATTTGACGCTTTCTCCTCGCACAACTTCTGGCTTCCCTCACGTTTCTGCTTGAGGCGGCAGAACAAATTTGACGCGTGTCCACCGTTGGCTTTGGACACGCTTTATGAATCACGGACGTTTGATTCGCACCCGATCTTCTGAATCCGAGCCGCTTCCGTATTACCCAGGGAGCTCTTTTTTTTTTTGGATGTTAACTCCGCCTCGTCGTCTAGGGTTGGATCGCCAACGTGTGAGATGCCCGCCTTGCGGCGCGTAAACACGTCATCGGCGATACAGCTGCCAGTATTCATCACGTGGTTGCTATAAGTGTGTGACGACAGGTGATGGAAAACGATCTTAATCGCACGTCTACTGCACACAGACACTGAACATAGTGATTTGCGCAGTGGAGAGGAAGGAACCTGGGTTGGGCGAGAGTAGGGCTGGGCGTCATACCGATATAACATCCGTATCGTGATGAATGACTACGCAATACACTTTTCTGAGATATCGTCGGTATGGTGATGATACGCATCATGCATGACAGAAACGTCCTCAGGTACCGTGATATGATATTTGTGTCATATCGCCAAGCCCTAGGTGAGAGAACGAGCCGCCATTTTGTGCGCGGATAAGCGACGTGGCTAGCGTCGCTCTGACTGAAGCGAGAGAACACGGCTGATTCGGGTCAGTTCACGGTGCTGGCGTTCATACTCGAGGCGCGAGTGAACGCAACGCCCGGCGTGAGAAACCCCACAACGAGACGACGCGCTCGTCGACGACGCGTCACGTTTCCAAGCAGTCAAAACTCGGGACTGGGCGTCACACCTGAGCTTTCCCCTGCAGGATTTGATCATCTGTCCAGCCCCTGGAGCGAGTCCAGAGTAAACATCCGCTCTTTTCTCGAATCTCTCGTCTGCGGTGGAACGGTCGTACGGTTAAAAACGAGCCGGACGGAGATCAGGATGGAAGCGAAGCCTTTTATATCGCGCTCGTATTCTGGAGGTCTGTACAGGTGCTCTGATCAACCTGGATCTTTGACCTCCATTGAGAATACTCCTCTATTTGTAGAATAATGGGATGTTAAATAGGCTACAGAGCCTGGAGGAGCTGGCCTATTTTCCACACACACACACACACACACACACACACACACACACACGGACGAGTCCTCTTCCAGAACGTTCTGATCTGTAAAGTTTGGACGCTGATGGTGGGCTGTGCACTGAGGACCAGCAGAATGAAACGCACCATAAATAGACAGAGACTCAATTATGACAAGAGGACTGGAAGAGCACAAAGCAGCAGCAGAAGCGGTGGCCTACATTAACACACACCAACCTACAGCCCTGATCGCGCTCAGCCTCGACTGACGCGCCGCTGACTGCCGGACCTGCTCCTGAATCTCAACACTGTCACTGATGACATAATAATAGTATAAAGATCTCTGATGCATCAACAGCGACGCCTCCCACGTTCTCGCGACCCTCCTATGGGCGTCTCCATGGAAACATCTGTCACCCCCCAACCAAAAAAACCCCAAACAACAACAACAAAATTGGGCTTGATAGAAAGACATCATGTTGGGAATCTTTTTTTTTTTTTTTTTTTTTTTTAAATAAAAGAGAAGCTTTATAGCTTATGGATGGATAGCATATAGGGAGTCATTTTAAAATGGCGAAAATAAAAATGGTCTGGCTTTAAAGCTTATATTAATAATAAATAAATAAATAGACAGACAGACAGATAGTCAGATAGATAGCTTGCTTAATGGATAGAAAGAAAGAAAGACAGATAGACAGACAGATCAACAGACTGATAGATAGAAAGACAGACAGACAGATAGTTTGATAGAAAGAAAGAAGGAAATAAAGAAAGACAGACAGAGTCATCAATGGACAGATAGATAGAAATACAGACAGATCAATAGACGGCGATAGATCGACTGATCAGTGGAGAGCTCGATAGAAAGATAGATAGACGGATAGTTTGATAGAAAGGAAGACGGAAATAAAGAGACAGATACATCAATGGATGGAGAGATAGATATACAGATAGATCGATAGACAGACAAGATAGAGTGATCGATCAATAGGTAGTTCAACAGATAGATGGATACATAGACAGACAGACAGAAAGATAGAAAGAAAAAAAGGAATAAAGAAAGAGACAGATATACCAATGGATAGATCGATAGACAGATACATCAATGGATAGATAGATAGATATACAGACAGACAGACAGATAGATCGACAGAGTGACCAATGGATAGTTCTATAGATAGAAAAAAGATAGACAGACAAATTTATCGATAGATACAGTAGGTAGAGAGATAGGAAGATAGATAGATAGATGATAGAGAGATACACAGATTATTATTGCACATATTTAAGTAATGAGCCTAACATTAGTATAGAACAGGGTGAATGTGGAATTTATTTTAGAGTTAAAATGCTGAAGAAGTTATAAACTGGTTATAAACCAATCCCACTAACTGTCGCCCTGGTGATGATTGTGATACTGATCGCTAGAGTTCTATCACAGGGTTATAAACATCAGGGCTGCGAGCAGGCGAGAAACCAGCGCTGCGTGAGTTATTAGTAACTATTAGAGCTCTATGATGACGAATAGCTGCGTTGTGGAGGATCTCAACACTAGCGTACACATCCTGAAACGTTCCAAACTCCCGACTCAACTCATCATCCCTCGAGCCGAACTGCGTCTGTCAGAGGAATGATTATCAAATAATAAATAAATAAACAGAAATCTCAGCACAGTGGTGAGCCCAAGCCCCTCGAACCACGCCCTGTCCGAACGATATCGATCTACGTTACCCACGATGCATTTCATCTACCGGCGGACAGCAGCGTCGTAGTGATGAGATTTATCCCTCGCTTCCTGAAAGCGATGCAGCGGCGCTTTAGCGCTTTAGCCTGTCCTGCTCTCTCCTCACCTGTACATCTCTACCTAGCCTCCGGCCGTAACTCGGCATCGTGTAACCGCACTGCATTCTGGGAAGACTCCTGCGCTGGATTTCTCGTTAACGTGACGCTGGAAAACGGCGAGCCAGAAAAGATAAAACCCCCGTCAGTTACGTATGTTTCAGATCGGTGAATTTGTTCTCATGGATATTTTTTTTTTGTCCTATTCTAGCTACTTCAGCAATAACAGGACATCTCACAGGAATAATGAAAATGCACGAAAACACCAACCGAGACGTCACTAAACACACAGGTCAGAAATATTTCAATATAAACATGTTTAGTTTACCTTGAAGCACAAACAAACAAACAAACAGATAGGTAGACCAATAAATAAATAAACGCACGCGCATATTTCCTGCAGATGTAAACATTAGGATTAACCACTATTTTTTTTAACACTGTAATAAACACAGAGTTTATTATCATTTTTATTTAAATCGAGGATGTTTCACCTTAAAACCAACAATGTTTACACACCGAGTATTCACTTTCATTGCTAACTCTTACACACTTCATTAAAGCTAAAGGCACTGAGGGGCTCAGTAATGCTGCTAGCTAACCTGTAATGCCTCTCTGCTTTGTACAAAACTCTACAGAGACGTTCAAATTGAAGGTTGTGTTATGAACATACTCGAATTTTGCTGTCAGTGCCGAGAGTGTCCGCCTTTAACATGCTAACCGTCATAACGTGGGCCAGAGAAGGCGAAGCCCAGATCACGACACAGCTCCAAAAAAACACGTCTCCTGCCTGTAAACCTGCTCGTTTTTCAGTAAATACGCTTCAAAACGCCTCCGAGTTGTTTTTTGTCCCACCAGCTAGCATGTATGCTAACGCATTTGGTGGAATTATTCTAGCTAACGCGCTGCCACTGCTAGCAAGCGACGGCTTCATTTCGCAGCGCGCGCTCGCTTACTTACCATTTTGTCGCGCGGTTGGTCTTCGGTTATTTATTTATTTTCCTTAAAATTAGTATTATTGTTATTATTTCCCCGAATCCGGGTTGTTTTTCGTTTCGGCTTGTGTTTTGTTGTTGTTGTTTTTTTTCCCCAGCAGGGTCAACAACCAAAGCCTGTCGGTGTGAGAGTCAGCCCCCCTCGGAGCGTTCGTGTTATGGACGGATGACGGATCTCACTGCGGTAAAGTCTCGGGCAGCGCCGCAGCACGGAAACAGGAGGAGCGGCTTCAGCTCAGCGCTCACTGCCGGGGAGGAGGAGGAGGGGGGCGGGGGAGGGGTGTCTGTACAGTACATCCGGGTATTCCGCGCTTACTGCCTACGTTCGCATACTACCGTACTACTGAGTGCGCATGTCCAGAATAAGGGGTTGCCATAGTTACCGTATCAGTAGCGTATTAACACACAGGTTAGTGTGGAAGCCTGCGGGTTTCTTTCTTTCTTTCTATCTATCTAATATATATATATATATATATATATATATATATATAGAGAGAGAGAGAGAGAGAGAGAGAGATAGTATAGTATAGTGTAGTAGTATGTGGGTTTATACATAGCCTCTCTATTTATATGCAAGACAGATAAATAGATAGATAGATAGATAGATAGATAGATAGATAGATAGATAGATTAGTATGGAGTATGTGGTTTTAGACATAGCCTCTCTATCAGCGTGTAACAGATAGAGAGATAGATAGATAGAGAGATCGATGGATATAGTTTAGTATGTAGTATGTGTGTTTATACATAACCTCTCTATCTGTATGTAAAATAGGTGGATAGATAGATGGATAAATAGTTTGGTATGTGGGTTTAGACATAGCCTCTCTATCAGCGTGTAACAGACAGATAGATAGATAGATAGATATAGATAGATAATTATGGTAGTGGATTTAGACCTAACCTCTGTATCTGCATGTAACACGGACAGATAGATGGACAGATAGATAGACAGATAGATAGTTTATATGTAGTGTGCTGGTTTTGATGTAGCATCTTTATCAGCATGTAACATATAGATCAAACAGTCTTGTTTTTAACGCTACTTTGAATGGTATTGCACTATACAGTATATTTAAGAAAAAAGCAGAGCCTTCTCAAGCACTGTGATGTTTTATCTTACAAAAGACGTCGACATTTTGTCCCCCTTTTAAAAAAAACTAAACACATACATATGGAGCGATATACAAAGCATCACAGAAACACCAATTGAGTCTAATCAGTAAGCGATAACCGGACTTATTGGAATTCAACTGTTCTGGTTCCATAATTTACATCAAATCATTGTTGAGGTATCCACAATGCTCTGTCTAACTGTCGAGCGTAGCAAGGTTGTGAAATACAATTGAAATGTTTCTATCAAAGTAACTCCTTTCAGGCTTTCACCTAAGAAAAAGGACAATATTGTTATTTTGAAGTGTCCGTGTGTTAAATCATATGATATGTCACATACGTGATTATCAGTGTGCGTGCCATGTAACGATGAAACGTTTTGTCCACGGCGAAGAAATTCATACCCAGATACCTCAATAACGATTTTTTACAATTGGGATTATCGTACAGGATCGTAAACTGATCCTTTAACATTCTATTACTTTCATGGCACGAAGGCATCGGCAACTCTAACAACCATAAAGAAACTCAACAGAGGAAAACTCAGGCAAATATTCATTCAGACAACAAATAAACACACACCACGGAGCACAAATAGTCCTACATCATTACCAGTGCCAGAAGACCACAACGTTGCTTGATTCGTCATGTTACACACATTATATATTATATATATATATATATTTCATCAATAAATAGTTTTAAATAAATATATAATAAGACAGCACCCTTTTTGAGCAAGAATTACTGACCCCTGCTCTGTTTTATTTCAGCGAGAATACTCGAGTAACTGCATGGCATATCAGTGAAATTGTGTGTAACCGTAACGGGGCAGATATTGTACAGTATATCAGTGTTCAGAATCAGTAACCCATCCTGTGTTTCTTAACCGAACTGATATTCACTCGCGTTTCACGCCGGGACATTTCACACCTCTTGCATTTGTGTTCTAAGCCATTGCTTAATGATAAGATTTGAACCGTGTGCATCGACACTCGTAGCCAGATATTAATATGCACATCAGCTCATGACATTTTAAATCGCTTCACAGAGCATGGGCATCACGTATTTGGAGAGGGTTTGGTTGTCAACTGTGGCTTGGAGAAACAGATTCGTTTACGCTGGTGTAAATCCAGGCGTACCCAGTCAGCCAATCAGACGTTAAATCATACACATACAAGTTAAGAGCGTCAGATAATGTTCGCATCGGGCATCGGTGATCTCAGAGACTTTGTACACAGCATGGTTGTTGGCGCTGATCTCCTGGGGTTTTCATGCAGAACGGAATGGTGCGAAAAACAAAAAAAACATCCAGTTCTGCTGCTTGAAGCTGACGGGAACTCGAATAACCGCTCTCTACGGCTGTGGCGAGCAGGAAAGGACGCGTCTAAGAAAGGACAGTTGGTGAAACCTTCATGCAGACGGACTATAACAGGAGAAGACGACGTCGGGTTTCACTCCTGTCAGCCGAGAACGGGAACCTGATGCTACAATGGGAACACACGCTCAAGGTTGAAAAAAACTGGGAAAACTCCTTCCAAACTGGTGATGCACAGACTCCGTGAATACCAATGTTGGCTTTTAAAAATCTCAGTCCGGATAAGTCAAGGTGTGTGAAATGACCGAGTGTAACCCACTGAACAACCTACCTGGAGAAAGGTCTTGATTTGCTCCTGAGACATGCTTGTCATTTTAAATAAACCTGCCATGACTATCTACCTGGAAGCGATTTCTGCCGTAATGCCCGTACATTTCACAAGGTATAAGGAATCGCTGGATTGTGGTTCTACATTACGTCAGTACTAATAGGAAGGATCCGAGTGTCACTAACGACTAACTAGCGTTGATATGTGTAAACGCAGAACATGGACCAAAAAAAAACCAAAACAACAACCTGTAAGACCTGACTCAAAAAAGATATGTGTAAAAGCTTACATGCACAAAAGAATAATAAGAAAAGAAAGATAGTATCGATCTCCCCAGGTTCTGTCCTGTTTGCTAGCATGGCTCACAGAACAGAAGTAGAAGAGAGTCAGCCAGGCTGACAGGTACTCAACGTCTTGAATCCATAATTACACAGTACACAATCTGCTCAATGATGGTTACTGTTCACAAGTCGCAGTGCCGCCGCGCTGTGCTCGAACCGGTTAACGCCACGGCGAGTGTGTTTTACTGGAAGAGCTCCTTGTTGATCCACATGAGGCTGCGCGTCTCGTTGGGCTTCACCTCGTACTCGATGCAGCTGAACTTGTTGCCGAACTGGCAGTGCTCACGCTTGTAGTAGTTGTAGTACTTCACCTGCCACACCGTCTCGAACACACCCACCTCCTTGAACTGATGACAAAACAGAACTTCAGACATGGGTTTGAAAAGCAAGAGCTGTTTGATTCGGGTTTACGCTGGCAGTGTAAACATCAGCAAGCCCCCCATCTGGCGCGCAGCCTGAAGTGCAGCACCGCCCTCCCATCTGGCGACGGAGGAGTGTGACGAGGATAAGGGAGTGGCCAGGCTGTGAGGACGGACGCCTGGCACCGAGTTGTATAATCAGTGGGAGAGAGCGATAACGGAGCAGCTGGAAGCTCCAGAGGTGGAGAGAGAGATGAATACGCGCTTTATGTTTCTGCTATGTTTGCGTTGTGTTTGTTTGCTTTGAGCTATGAGCTTTAGTCAAATACAACATACATATCCACTGCGAGTTGCCTTTCAAAGAAAAGGGGCAGAGCTCATTTCCGGGCCAGAAAAATTTCAAACACAGGCCTGAAATGAAGAAACTTATTGTAAATGACAGTTTTACTGAGGTAAATTCGAAACAATCTGATAGTTTACAGGTCTAGGACCAGTTTGAAAATTTCTACACTGCAACTTTAAAGGAGCAGGAAAGGTTTGAGAATCCTTAACCTGAATGATCGTTAGAGACAGTGAGAGACACTCGCCGAAAGGTGAATTTTGTATGAATATTTATTAACATTACATCACAGCGCTGTTGAGTCCGACTGCTTGGAAGGTTGTTGATTAATTTTGTTTAACAGCAGCACCAGTTCTGATAGTAACAACGTGCACCGGGACTTGATAGACACTTATATGCGTGCGGTTTTTGATGAGGAAATGTTTTCTGATGTTTGCATTTATGGAAGGAGTCTCCAGTGTCAGTGATTTGTGGCGCTCAGTAGCCTCCGACCGCAGAAACCTTTATGCATTGCTATAGTGACCAACCTCCCTGAGGACTTCGGTATTCGGTATTAAACATCGGTAACATTGAAACTGTAGTGTGCGTATATTCAGGTTTTTGCGGTAACCGCCAGGCGGTAAATAAATAAATTTCTTATTCGCTTGTTGAACTAGGACACTCAAATTCATTATAAATATGATATAAACAATTACCATAACAGTTGGGGTATATCAATTATAATTCACAATAGTTATATTAAAAAAGACGATTGATCCATTTTAAGATTTTTACCTTGTTGAGCTTGTTGTTTTTTTCTTTCTATATATGTCGATGTGTCGGTTTTGAGAAACGTGAAAGGAAGAATAAAAAAAATACAGGTGCGTCTTCAAAAAATTCGAATATCGTGGAAAAGTTCGTTTTTTCCTGTGGTTCAGTTCGAAAAGTGGAACTTCCATATATTTTAGATTCGTCACACATAAAGTGAAATATTTCAAGCATTTTTTTGGTTTTAATCTCGATGATTACGGCGTACAGCTCACGGAAATCAAAAACCCAGTATCTCAAAATATCAGAATAAAGAATTTATAATACAGAAATGTCGACCTGAGACGACTCTAATCAGGTGATTAACTCGAAACACCTGCGAAGGTTTCCTGAGGCTTTAATCTCTCAGTCTGGTTCAGTACACACACAATCACGGGGAAGATGGAAGTAAATGCTGCACTTCATATGGAAATCAAGGTCCCGGAGTCTGGAGGAAGAGTGGAGAGGAACAGAATCCGAGCTGCTTGAAGTCCAGTGTGAAGTTTCCACAGTCGGTGATGATTTGAGGTGTCATGTGATCTGCTGGTGTTGGTCCAGTTTTCTCGAGTTGAGAGTCGATGCAGCGTCTACCAGGAGATTTTAGAGCACTTCATGCTTCCATCTGCTGACGAGCTTTATGGAGACGCTGATTTCCTTTTCCAGCAGGACTCGGCACCTGCCCACAGCGCCAAAACTTCTAGTAACCGGTTTGCTGACCATGGTATTACTGTGCTTGATCGCCCAGCCGACTCTCCTGACCCGAACCCCATAGAGAATCTACGAGACACCAGACCCGACGATACAGACGAGCTGAAGTCCGCTATCAAAGCGACCTGGACTTCCAGAACACCTCAGCAGCGCCACACGCTGATCGCCTCCACGCCACGCCGCACTGATGCCGTAATTTATGCAAAAGGATTCAAAGCCCCGACCGAATATCAGCGCATAAATGAACATACTTTTCACAAGGTCGACATTTCTGTGTTACAAATTCTTTATTCTAACATTTTGAAATACTGGATTGTTGATTTCCATGAGCTGTATGCCGTAATCAAAAGGCTTGAAATATTTCACTTTATGTGTACGAATCTAGCATATATGAATGTCGCACTTATTGAATTAAATTACGGTGGGAAAACGAACTTTTCTATGGCAAACGAATTTTTTGAGATGCAAATGTCTTTATCTCAATTTAAATCTTTTCTCCCAACACTTTTCCTTTCTTCTTCCTGTCATTACTGCTGTTTTGCGTGCAGAGTGTAAGACAGGTGCTAGAAGGTGCTAGAACATAGTTATACTGTTATTATATGTTATTGTTATATTAGTATTTACAAGATATATAACATTTAGAGAGTGATTTTTTTTACAAGGAAGAACATTTCACTCGATAGCAAAAACATAAATGATGTAGACCTCCAAAAGTCCTTGTGTATCGTGTGTCCCATTTAAGATGAAGGCTACATTTCTAGTGAAAGACACAAGCGGCTTAGCGTTTACCGTAAAACCCGGATGATAAGCGCACGCGGGTTCCAAGCGCAGAGGTGAAACATCAGCTGTTATTACTCCACACACACCATCTTCTTCCCTTAACACACAATCATATCCCTAAAATAAGCTCTAACCGCGCTATACATGTTAGTTTACCTGTATGGTAACCTGCACGGGTTGTCTGTCCCCGCTTTTGGTGTGAGGAACACCCTCAGTGTCGTAAAAGCCGTGATATACGGCAGACTCATCATCTTTAGACTGCTGCTCCAGATCAAAGGTTTTTCCGCCGATTCCCATAGTGCTGAAAAACAAGAATAACATCATCGACACCAACAATGAGGTCAATGCTGATGGGTTTGCTGATGTTTCATCAGTTAACAGTATTTTTTAATGATCTTTTTAAAGAGACATAGTCGGTCAGGTAAAATGTCCATACCCAGGTCAGCCCTTTTCACCAGGCCTTAACAGCTAATAAATAAAGAACTCAAAAGATGCTGTGATGGGTGTTTGAGGTTGAAATGGAAAAAACAGACCTGTACATTAAATGTGTCTTTAATGCATCCATAGAAACATTTATCACGCAGAATAGTGGACACGAATGTGAACCGTTTGCCCGGACAGGTGCACCGAGCACCACGCCCAGAAACTAAATAAAAAACGCACGCGCGGTATTTCATTCATAGCACTAATAATTCCAGGTAAATAATATCCACTTACAGGGGCTCGGCGTTCCCCGGTTTTAACACCACCTCGATTTTATATTTGGAGCCCGTCAGCAGTTTTATAGTCCGCGTCTGTCCGAACCGGGACCCGTCCGCTTTAAAGAACACCGGGCCATCGTTCGGCTGGATCTTTAACGACACGCAGATGTTAATTAACGCTGGAACGTCGGCCATGGTGAAGAAACTAATAATAACGGGCCTCTGCACGTCTCGTGCGCTCCCTGCATGTAAATGGATGGTGGAAGATCCCAGGCAGGGTTGCCAGATCCGCTCGACAAAATAAAAACTCGAACGAGGCCCATGTCCAATCAAAATCAACACCCAAACAAGACCCATGTCCAATCAAAATCAACACCCAAACTAGATCCATGTCTAGTTAAAACCAACCCCCAAAACAATACCCATGTCCGATCAAAATCAGCCCCCAAACTAGACCCATGTGCAATCAGAATCAATACCCAAACTAGACTCATGTCCAATCAAAATCAACACCCAAACTAGACTCATGTCCAATAAAAAACATCCCCCAAACAAGACCCATGTCCACTAAAAACCAACCCCAAATTAGACCCATGTCTAATTAAAACAAACGTAACCCATGTCCAGTCAAAACCAACCCCCAAACACATCCCATGTCCAATCAAAACCAGCCCCCAAACAAGACCAATGTCTATGCACAGATAAAACAGCTCAATGGCCAATCAGAAATTGTCCAAAAACAATCCAAACCAGCCCCAAACCAGACCAATGTCTAATCAAAACCAGAACCCAAACCTGACCAGTGTCCATGCCTAGACAACACATCTCAGTGGGCTATGAAAAATAGCCCAATGAAAAACCAACCCAATGTCCAATCAAAACCAGACAGAAAAGCAGCGCAATTCAGCAACCCAATATCCAATGAAAACTTCACTCTAAGATAAATGGCCTAAGAGTAATCCCAAAACCATCCCAATGTCCAATCAAAAATATTTATATTTCAGATTATTTTTTTCAACTTTCATATTGTTTACAAAGTAATCGTCAATTATTGGTATCAATATGTTATTGTAGGTTATACTTTTATGTTAAAGATATAATTAAAGATATAATACCTTAATAGAGAAAAACGCTTCTTGTACTGATATATGCCTTGATGTATAGACCAGGTTAAAAGTCATGCTTTAAAAAAACATAGCAGAAGTGAAATCACATCAATTCTGAGGCTACATTGCTCTTTCACCAAATATTATTACACTTATTAGTGAAATAGAAATGAGACCAATTTACTTACGCAAATACATTCATACAGTAACAATGCCGTTAAACCTCAATGATAATAATAAAAAAGAAAGAAAGAAAGAAGCGACAGCAGCAAATGTGTCCAGTTTAGTCAGGAATCCCGAGGACTTGGCAACCCGGATGCTGGTCGCTCCCAGGAAGCTGCACTGGCGGATGCTGTGATGTAAGAACAATTCCCCAAACTAAAGGTAAACTCTTTAACACACAAGTCTAATCTCGCCAAATAAAGTCAAATCTCAAGTTTGACAGATTGACAAGCCAAAATTACAATTCAGATATTAATATATTTTTTTTGTGAATTACGTTGTAAGTCTTATGTTATTGATATGTTATTTTAGGAATTTCCAAATGTTAGGATGCAAAATGTGTTGAGATGTTTTTGAGATTGTACCTCAAAACAAATTGCTGAAGTTTGTTTAACAAAATTTCCTCTCCTTTTCTTCTTGTTCTTCTTCTTCTTCTTCTTCTTCTTCTTCTTCTTCTTCTTCTTCTTCTTCTTATTATTATTATTATTATTATTATTGCATTAAAGTTATACAGCAGTATGTAACATTTTTCTGTTTCTTTTTATAGTCTAAATAATTGTAACAAAAATCCAAAAGACCACCAGGGGACAGTACATACAAACGAATCGAACCCTCAACCCTGGAGGTGTGAGGCAAACATGCTAACTACTAAACCACCATGCCCCAACTGGAAGAGTAGTTGCTGTGCTCTTGGAGGAATTTTGGAAGGTCTGCCACGTCTGGGAAGGTTCACTACTGTGCTGAGGTTTTCCATTAGGAGATAACGGCTCTCGCTGTGGTTCTTTGAGTCTGAGAGCCTTTGAAATAGCTTTGTAACCCTCCCCAGACTGATGTATTTCAATCACCTTCTTCCTCATCGTTTCTGGTATTTTGGTATCGTGTATTACTGAGTAAGACATTTTAAACAACTTCATACTGTTGAAAAAGTTCTATTGAAGTGTTGATGTGATTGAACCGGGTTTGCAGTAATCAGGCCTGGGTGCGTCTAGTCCAGCCGAACCCCGTTATCAATGCAATTTCATAGATTTGTAGAATTAGTAACTAGGGGTACAAATACATTTTCACACAGGCCCAAGTGGTACTGGATAACTTTTTTGCTGCAATAAATAACATTATCGTTTAAAAACTGTATTTTGTGTTTACTCCGGTTGCCTTTGTTTTTATCTCTTATAGATATTGTTTGCATTTCTGAAACAATTTAGTACGAGATATACACAAAAACAGAAGAAATCAGGATGGGGGCAAATACTTTTTCACAGCACTGAATTTTCTCTCTGTTGTTATAGAACCTGATTTACATTTTCACAAATTGACATGGCATTTAAATGGGGTTTTCTTTAGTTCTGTCAACAAAAAAAAAACAAGAAAGAAAAGAAAACGAAATTAGTCAATGCATCAAAGGAAAATGTTCATTATTCAAGTTTTGAATCTAAAGAAAAGAAATGAAAAAGCGGGCACCGTAGTATATTGTGTTTTTAATTTTTTCATTTAGTTGACACAGCAATATGAGTGACACCATCTGATATGAAGATCAGCGAGATAATTTAACATATAGGTAATATATTACATTAAAAAAAAACCCACTCAATAATAATGATTATAAAAACGAACAAACTTACAAATAAGAAAAGTGAAGTTGTCACTGCTGATGGAACAAATTATAAAAGGAAATGATACGTGTTCCATTTTGCAATCTTTGACTTACAATTTCATCTCTCCTTCCTGACAATTTTCTCACAATCGACATGAAGAGAGTCTGTCCTGACTAATCGTATGAATAAGATCATTTCTCACGCCAACTTCCTGGCAATTATGACATTCATCAATCAGTCTCTAACACAGATCGGACTCTTTAAAAACGTTTTTTTAAAAAATATACACAATCATTACATAAAAAGAGCAAAAGCAAGTGCTCGTGTTTGTGCTCAGGAGGTAGTCGGTGGAGTATTTCATCAACACTGTAAACATCTGTGTTCTTTATCTCTCGAGCTCTGCCTCCAGGATTTCCCCCCAGGTCTCTACATCCAGAGGACACATGCTGTTTTGGGGCAGATCTTCAGCACAGCGGACGTTGCTGTACTTTCCCTTTAACCATCTTCTCTTCACACAGCTCTTCTTGTAATTACGCACCAGAGTCACCTAGAGGGAAAAAAAACAAACGAAGAAATGGAAAGTGTAAACATACTGAATAGACATTCCTCATCTCAGATCTTAGGCTCGGTGAGACTAACAAGCACCGAGGTGCTGTTCATACTTTGGACCGTGGATTTCTCTTCCACCCGTATTATACTGTACATACCATGTACATGAGTGACCAACCTTCCAGGACAGTCCATCGCTCCGGTCCCCGTCCACCTCCCTGTGACAGACGCAGCTCAGACAGTGGTTCCTCCACAGGTTATCGCTTTCCTCGATGATCACATTCCAGTGTTTGCACGTCACCGAGGCGTGACACAGGCTCTTCACGTCCAGCTCGCTGAAGATCCTCACACTCATCTCTGTAGGGAGTGTCTCCGTGAAGTTCAGCTCTGGTCCTCCATTCCTGATGGACATCAAGGAGACGACTCCTTCTCCAACAGCACGGGGCTTGATGTTCCTTTTAGAGACATGCTGCATCTCTCAGCATCGCCGTACACGCCTCTTAACTACAGATAAGAGCTGAATTAATGACATGGTTTTGACTCGAGCGGACTTCGGTGATTATGTATGACATGGCAACGCAGCTCAGAGTCTATGTTGACGATGACAGAGCGTAGTCCTGATTGGCTGGATGCCAATTCTAGTGAAATTTCTAGTTAATAATATTGGGATTTTAGCTATAAACTGTATCGGTATCCCAAAATGCCATAAATGCCCTCACGTCCCCTTTCCCCTTTACTATATAAAAAAATCATATATAATATAATATAATATAATATAATATAATATATATTTATATATATGATAAATCTCTCTTTATCACTCAAATAAATGTGTTCAATAATATAAAAACAGAAATGAGATAATGAGATAACGACATAAGGAGCTACCATAACATTATACAGCTGTATACAGCAGCGATTGAATACAAGCCAAGAAAATGCAGTACGAAGTTCAAATACGAAGTTCAGCGTCTTTTCCCAAAACATATAATCGTAAATATGAGGCACGCACTGTATAAGCCATTATTTGACAATCAAAATCATAACTATTTAGCTGAAATAGTAAACATTCACCCCGGTTCTCCAGCTTGTTTCGCTTTGTGACAGCTCACAGTTTAAATGTCTTCTGTATTGACAGCTATGGCGTCAGGACCCGCCTTTTTCACACTACGCATGCGCGGCGGTTTCGAAAAATTACTGTAAGGACTCTTCTCCCCCGCCCCCCGGACGTTTAAATATATTAGTAAAAAAAAAATAAAAAATACACAACCACTATATATAAATGAAACTAAATAAAAGTGTTCGAATGGTTTAATTAGATGAATTAGTCAAGGAATAATAATAATATATATATAAAAAAGATTGTTGTTTCGAAAGATGTAACCCATGGCGAGAGGTGCTTCTGCGCATGCGCACAGATTTCCAAACGTTTCCAAGACAAATATTTAAAATGTGTACATTAAAAAAAAAAAAAAAAATTCACATAAACAATGACTAAAAATAAAAACAATAGTCTAACAGTTCCCTTAGTGCATTTAGTCAAATTTAAACCGTTTGCATTGAAAACAACGCAATGCGCATGCGCAGGTGTCTTGCGCTACCCGGAAGTGCCTGCATAAACGTGTAAGAATAATGGAATTATTTTGCTGCTGAATATTTTTTTTAGTTGTTTTGATTTTTTTTTACACGTACAAAGCTGATCGAGCAGGTAGATCATAGGTTTGCTTTTGTTTTTCTTTCTTTTTTTATACCAGGTTTATTTAGTTGCCTATAGATAATTAAAAAAAAAAAAGTTTTGAATGCTGGATCTAATTAATTAACTAACCTGAATGCTTTTTAGAGATCACTGCATAGACTGGCATTTATATCTCTGTATCTCTGGTTCTGGGTTATAAATGTCTGTCAGTGTAAGTCTGAAACGTGTTATAGTAAATAAATGCGTCTGATTTGCTCGCTTACTCAGAATGCCAGGCTTTGAGTTGGAGCAGGTGGACGGAGGAGTAGGAGGAGAGCCCATTGACCTGCCACACGGAGACACTGTGATCGGGAGAGGACCATTTCTGAGCGTGAGACGTTTATTTCAGTCTATTTATTACTACAAGATGGTGCATTGACAGAATGTAAAACATATGCCATTGATCTCTATGGCGCAGGCTCCCAACCCTGGTCCTCTAGATTCCTCTGTCCTGCCTTACACATATTAGTGTTTACCTTGCTCTAATACCACCTGATCAAACTAATCAGCTCCTTAACATTCCTTCCTGAGCTGAGGTTGATGTGGAAGAGCAGGGTAAACACTACAATATCCAGGACGAGTTGGTTTCTCCATGTTCAGGGTTGGGGAAATGAAAATGACCATCACAGGTGAAATGTTTGAGGAGTAACTTCAGAATCCCGGATCAAACTTTCACTTTCAGTTGCACGAGAAAACATTTTCTCCTGTCGTAATTGCAATCTCAGTCCTCTAGATGTCGCTGGTGTGTCTCAGGACCCACCGGAGCCCACCGAGTGTTTTTACTCAAGAAATTTCTCCCCAAAAACAATTATGGTAACAGTTAAACGTTAACAGTGTGAAGAGTTCTGGCTGATGGTTTCCTAAATAGAATACGACAAGAGTCTAGTGGTCTCTAATGGCTGTGGTGTAATGGTAATGTAATGGACCGAACATTTACTATCATCTGTAATGATTCTACGCATTTATCATGAGGATATGTACGTATCAAATATTCAGCCTTCATGCTGAATTAGATCATGCATGCGGTATACACCGTATGGCCAAAAGTATGTGCACCTCTGACCATCACACCCTTATGTGGTTCTTCCACAGTGTTAGAAGCTCACAATGTCTCTGTATGCTTTACAATTTCCCTTCACTGGAACTAAGAACCTGTTCCAGGACGACGATGCCCCTGTGCACAAAGCGAGCTCCATGGAGACATGGTGTGTTCAGGTTGGACTGGAGGAACTCGAGTGTCCTGCACAGAGCCTTGACTGAATGAACACACATGTGTTCGTTTTATAACTGCAAAGAAGGAATAAATCTTGAATGGGACGTTCAACAAGGGCATATGAATGTTATGACCAGAGGTGCACATACTTTTGGCCATAGAGTATATATCTCGAAACCATCATATTCTGATGGAAATGTGTTTATTGCCCAAAAATGAAACAATATTTGTACTAACAACAGTTGCCACAGAGTTTATGTTTCCCGCCCAAGACATGTCCTTGCTCTTTTTGTTTTGTACTGAAGCGATGAGGATAGTGAGACATGTTAATGAAGGGGTTTTTATTTTTATTTTGACACTGTGAGACATACTTATCTCAACAAAACTGATCTCAACATCAGACATTTCAACGTGTTGGTTTATGAAATGTGTTGAAAAACGATTTCTTTGTAATGTATGAGAAGTGAGTGTATGTATGAGAATGGACTTTCTGTCTGTCCTCGAACAGGTGAGCGATAAACGAGTGTCCAGGAACCACGGCATTCTGGAGAACGTGGACGGACGGCTGCGACTCAAACCCGTATGTGCTGAAGGGCCCTTTTCCTCTAATCTCATCTGTGCTGATGCTGACTTTATTGTGCGCTGTTTATTATGCTGTGATGGAGGGATCACACGAGAGGGTCGCACATCAAACAAAACGCACCATCAAAAAGTCTTTGATGTCCTGCTGTCTATCTCTCTCACGCTCTCTATCGCGCTCTCTCTCTCTCGCTCTCTCTCACTCACTTGCTGTTTCTCTCTCTATTTCTCTCTCTCTCTCTCTCTCACTCACTTGCTGTTTCTCTCTGTATTTCTCTCTCTCTCTCTCTCACTCTCTCTCACTTTTGCTGTTTCTCTCTGTATTTCTCTCTCTCTCTCTCTCTCTCTCTCTCTCTCTCTCTCTCTCACTCACTTGCTGTTTCTCTCTGTATTTCTCTCTCTCTCTCTCTCACTCTTTTGCTGTTTCTCTCTGTATTTCTCTCTTTCTCTCTCGTGCTCTCTCTCTTACTCTTCCTTTTCTATTTCACTCTGTATCTCTCTCGCTCTGTTTCTCTCTGTATCTCTGTCTCTCTCTTTGTATTCCTCTCTCTGCCTCTCTCTCCCTTTGTCTGTTTCACTCTGTATCTCTCTCTCTGTTTCTTTCTCTCTCTCCCTTTGTCTGTTTCACTCTGTATCTCTCTCTGTCTGTTTCTTTCTCTCTCTCACTCTTCCTTTTCTATTTCACTCTGTATCTCTCTCTATCTGTCTCTCTCTTTGTATTGCACTCTCTCTCTCTTTTTCTTTTTCTCTCTCCCTCTTACTCTTCCTTTTCTATTTCACTCTGTATCTCTCTCTCTCTCTATTTCACTCTGTATCTCTCTCTCTCTCTCTCTGTATTTCTATCTCTCTTTGTATTGCTCTCTCTGTCTCTCTCTCCCTTTGTCGATTTCACTCCGTATCTCTCTATCTCCCTCTCGCTGTTTCTTTGCCTCTCTCTCTCTAGTCGTCTCTCTTTTTCTATCTCTTTGTGCATCGCTCTCTCTCTCTCTCTCTCCCTCTCTCGCTCCCGTTTCCCTCTCTTTTTGTGCCGCTCTCAATCTGTCCCTCTCTCTCTCTCTCTCGCTCTCTGTCTCCCTTTCTGTCTTTTTCTGTGTCTCTCTCTCAATCCATCTCTTTCTCACTCTCTCTCCCCCTCTATGTTTATTTGTCTCTCTCTCTGTGTGTCAGTCATCTCTCTCTCCCCCCCTCTATGTTTATTTGTCTCTCTCTCTGTGTGTCAGTCAGTAACTTGGTCCGTGTACTCTACAGTAAACAGCGTGTACGACTCCACCGCAGTAAATATTTTGACCTCTCTCATCTTACATCGCGTTTTCTTGTTTTGTCGTTGTTACATTAGCTCGGCAATCGCGCCGGGGAACCGTTTGTCCTGACGGTTTGTTTAGCTCTGTGACGGCTGTGCGTTCCTCACAATGGATTCCGGCTGCTCATTTCTCCGACATCCCCGTTATGATCTGCAGTTTTCACAGGCGTGCAGAAGAACTTCATTTGCAGCTCAGAAGCGTGCCGAGCTCTATGATGAGCTCGGGTTACAGAGCGCCGATGAATACACACACACACACACACACACACACACACACACACACACACACACACACACAATATACGTGTGTGTACCATATACAAGTATAAATTTATACATACACACATGCACGATGATCAGACGGATTCTCCGAGCGATTGTCGATTTTTTTTTTTCGTCTGTAATTTTCAAATATAAACACCGGCTGCTGCAGCGCACGCTTCAATCTGTAGCGAACACGTCGGCCTACGTGTACGTTATTACCACCACACGGAGAGCAGCGTGTCAGGAAGACCCACTAGACGGCGCCGTATTGCGTGTCCGAGGAGTGATGGGGATCGATTATATCAACGGGATCTGTCATAGCTCCTCCGTGTGGTCTCACACAGCTGTTACACCGGGCCATATCAGACGATCGTCTGGTAGAGTACGGCGTGAAACAGCTGGCAAACGCAAACGACCGATTTAAACGTCCTTTTAATCCGTCGCTGGTGTCAAAGACGCGTCGAGAGAAGAACGACGTCTTATGACATCCCTAATATGCTCTGATTGGTTTCTCTCTGTAATGTAAGACGTGCGGCGGTCTGGGAAAACCGGTCGGATATCTGGGTGGGGCGACTGGGTTTTTTGTTGCCTATAACATCCTTTTATATTCCCCCCAAAGCGACATGGGAATGTTTTTATTTAATTCGGCTACTTTCTAAACTTACCTTGGCGTCTGCCTGAGAAGATCAGCGTCGGTTAATTTAGTCGAGAAACGGACGTAAGCTTAACCGGTTCTGTTTGTTATCCGATATGAGCTGTCCCCGGTGTCCTGGTGAAATTCCCCCATTGGCTCTTCTCTATCATGGCCCCGTGATAATAATAATAATAATAATAATAATAATAATCCCCATGTCTGCACTGGCTACATCACTCTCCTCTCCTCTCCTCTACACTAATAGCTGGTGTGTGGTGGGGGCTCTGGAGCACTATGGCTGCCGTCGCATCATCGTCCAGGTGGACGCTACACACTAGTGGTGGTGGCCACACACACACACACACACACACGAACACACGCGCACACGTTCACTGTTCATCCGAGATCTGTTCAGCCTCACGCTCTTTCCACTGCAGACGCACGTGAACCCCTGCTTCGTTCAGACGTCTCCGGACGCGTCGCCGCGACCGCTAGAGGAGGACCGATGGCACTGCCTGAAGGACGGCTCCATCTTCTCCCTGCTCCCGGGGAAATACATCTACAGAGTGCGTGCTGTCGCAGAGGAAAGAACACCCAGGTGACCCTCACAGTGAAATACACACAGAGCGATTGGGCTTAAATCGTTAACTTGTAGACAGGCTTCCGGCGGAATTGAACATTTTGGACCAAAAGACTTTGCAGCGCTCGCTTATTTATTTATTTATTTGTTTACTTATTTATTTATTGATTTAGATGATTACTTTGCCACATCGTACAAGATCCCGATAACATTCTATAACGGACGTCTTCGTGTCGCGGTATACGTACCGTTATATGAAGAGCCTCTGACGGTAGACTTGGGGTCGAACACAACGGCGTACGCTCTGCTTTACGTCATGGATCAGCGTGACCCCGCGAAGTAAACGTTCTTCAGCGTGAGCTCGAGTCGATCGGATATTTTCCGTCCGTCAGCGGGTTCCGTTTCGATTTTAGCTTCGCGGTGCCCGTATTCGTAGCTGAGATTCCCACGCCGTCCTCCTTCTCCTTCCTAATGTCGGCGGACGAGCGTCACAGAAGCACTCGCGCTCTGCTGAAATCTTCTGTATGAGATTTTTTATTTATATATATATATATATATAAAATATATAAAACGTATATGTATATAAACATTCTTGTTTAGAAAAATTTCTATACATTTATAGCACTACTTGTTACATCATTACCCTGGCATTAAATTACAAAAAAAAACTGATAAACACTGCGTTAAGTGGGTTTACGTTTTTTTTCTCTTCTGACTGCCGACTCTCTCTCTCTCTCTCTCTCTCTCTCTCTCTCTCTCTCTCTCTCTCTCTCTCTCTCTCTTTTTTTTCCTCTCTTGGAAATTCACGGAAAAGAAATACTGGATTTTTTCCCCTTTCACTGTTGGAGCAAATGCTAATGCAAAAAGGAGATTTGCTCTGGTCTCCCATATCCTTCTCTAGAAGTTTACCCTGCTACAGTGTCGTTTACTTGACGCACGTATGTGCACGAACACAATCCGTTATAGCTGATGTATCGTGTAGCATGACAACGTATTTTTCTTTTTTTTTTTATTTGGAAATATCTCGAATATGGTATTAAAAAGTATTACATTTGACGTGCTGATACCTGCAGATACCCTGGTGTATAATACAGAATCCCAGTCGCACTACATGTCGCCCAGTATGCTGTGTCTGTCCATAAGGTACAGCCCGGGTGCTGACCGAGACATGGTTTAGATTCGAGTGCGTTTTGAAGCCGGAAGTGTCCCGATGCGACAAAATACCACGTTCGAAGACGTACTGTGTGTAAAAGAACCAACAGTCTGATGTCGGCAGGAATCTCACCTCTGTTGAAAATTCATAGCCGAATATCAGTTTTTGGGGTGGCCAGGGTGGGCAGAACTCCCCCCGACCTACGCTCCTCCCGCCCAAGAACACCACCCTTATCTCAGCTCCTGGTGGACATTGTTTTCAAAAGTTGTATTTTTTTTTTTCCGCGAATTTAAACACCGAGTACAACCCGAGCGCGTGTTTACCACCGAAACCAAAAACACTCCGGACGCCCTTTTAAGATTTGTTTAGTTTAATCATCGATCCCGCGGGCTTCATCGTCATTCTCGCAGCCAGCGCTTTTCCATGTGGCCCGCAGCTGACGGGGGGAGAAATAAAAAAAATGCTAATTCGTTCTGTAGCGCATTCATGAGGAAGTGATTCACGACGCTGTCGCCGGCATGCGTTTAAAAGACAAAGCGTCCGTGCGGGAAGAGCGAGAATTAAAGCGTTGCTCAGGGCTCAGAGCTTCTGTAGACTTCTTGGGAAATTTGGCTAGAAAATGTGCTTTTTCCTGACGAAACCCCCATAACATCCCTCTGTCCTGCTGGCATATTCCACATAAAAAGAAAATTCCAAATGATCTCAGGTTCAGCATTTTATCCAGACTGATTTATTATTATTTATTTATTTTTCTAAGGACAGGCCGTTCCACTGTATTTCTATCCTACACGTAGTAGTGGAGTATTTCGCAATGTGAACTATTTGCATTGTGCGAGTT
This sequence comes from Ictalurus punctatus, assembly GCF_001660625.3. NCBI lineage: Eukaryota > Metazoa > Chordata > Actinopteri > Siluriformes > Ictaluridae > Ictalurus > Ictalurus punctatus. Next base: position 17,023,648 of record NC_030441.2, on the reverse strand, counting down.
TGTTTTCTTATAAGAAGATGAAAATCTACTGGGTTATATCTCATAAATGCTCCCTCTACGGTTCCAGATGATTTCCCAAAGCTGTGCGGGCCTCATGTCCGTATTGGACCGTGATATCGAATACGCGCGGCAAACAAAAGACGCTCCAGTTCTCATTACTCTCTGCTGTCACACAAATATCGTGTCTTGGATCGGGATTACACGGGGCGTCCGATGTCTTCGCTGATTTGAACATCCTCCCTCGCTTCATTGCTGATTTTAAAAAAGGAGAAAAAAAAAAAAAAGGAGCCAAAAGTGACATGTTTGATTACGTTTGAAGGTATGGGGAAATAAATCCGATTTGTTTTGTCACCTGTCTAAGCTGAACTGCACAGCGCAGAAGAACTGGGGACAGATTTGTTTTGCCTGGCAGGTTCCTGGCAAACCGTTACTTAATTGAATTATCATGCCGTTAAAAAAAAATAAAATAATAAAAACCCCCAAGTCCAAAAGCTTGTCACGGGCTTTGTAAAAGTTGTGAAATTTAAGGGAGAAGAATCTCAGAAAGCACATATTTTTTCTTTATTACAACAGGAACAGCCAGGGTTTTGAGGAGGAGGAGGCGGACGATGAGGTGATGGAGATTGAGATGGTGTCGGAGACGGAGCAGAACTCTAAATCCTCCCGATCGTGCGAGGAGACATTAGCGTACACTCCTCAGGCCAAGGACAGTCCGTCTTTCGTCTACGAGTCAACAACGAGAGCGGACCCTGCCGCGTCTAAACAGGTGGGGTTTAAACGCTATAGTTACCTGGAAAGGGTGTGACCGGGTGTATGGCCAAATGTTTACACTTATAATAAGCGCCACTCTTCTGGGAAGGATTTCCACTAGATTTTGGGGCGTGGCTACGGGGATTCCTGTTCATTCGCACGTTCTACGAGGGCGCTAGTGAGGTCGAGGTCAGGCACTGATATCGGGATGTCGAGGAGGCTCCAGTTCCAGTTCATCCCGAAGGTGTTCAGTGGGATTGAGGTCAGGGCTCTGTGCAGGACACTCGCGCTCTTCCAAGCTTAACACGGCATGTCTTCACGGAGCTCGCTTTGTGCATCGTCGTGCCGGAACCGGTTCGGGTCTGTCGGGTCCCGGTGAGGGGAAATTGTGACGCTACAGCATACAGAGACGTTCTATACAATTGTGAGCTTCTAACTTTATGGCAACAGTTTGGGGAAGAACCATATATGGGTGTGATGGTCAGGTGTCCACATACTTTCGGCCATGTAGCGTATCTAAAGCCTGTTCAAGTCCTTTAAAGGTGCGATAAGCAACATTGTCGGGTTTGGCTAGCAGTGCAGCTCTTGAGACATTACCTACACCTGACCTTTCTTGTGGTTCTAAGTGACATCATACGTCACTAGCTGTAAATTAGATCTATAGAAGGAGCCTGTTTTTAATTCCCTTTAAATGTGCAATGAGCAACGTTTATACAACAGTTCGATCAAGCGCCGTTCCACTTGTGTGTTTTGCTACATAAAAACCCAATTCTAGCAATGGTTCGTCACGTTAAAGCCGCTACTACACTTACTACAGGCTGTCAGTCAGTCTCTGCGTTACCATGGCAGCAGGCGATGCTGTATCCAGCTGTGTCTTCTTTTCAGAAACTATTTCCATTGACGGAGCAAAAAAAATCAACAAAAAACATTTGGGCCACATTGAGTCTGAAATGTCAGTTACTTCATATTAATTTCTTCTGAATAGAACTGTTGCACGAAAGGAATACCGCGCTCCCCTTCGTGCCGTCGTAGAGCATGTACGATTCTTTTTAAAGCGGCAATAAGCAAAATCCAGCAACATGTTCAGTTCTTATAGCAACACCTCACCTACACCTGACCTGTATTATGCTTATAACTGTTGCTAGCTGTGGAATATAGTGGCCTGGAAGGAGTGTGAAATATCTCGAGCCTGTACACTTTCTTTTAAAGGTGCGATAAGCAACATTATCATATTTAGCTCTCGTGGGAACTCTTTACACATCACTGCTCCTGACCGGTCTTACTGTTATAACGGCTATATCTGTACATCCTTGGCTGTAGTTTAAATATGTACTGTATAAGGGCTGGAATGGGTATCTAGTAGATCCATTTCCTTTTAAAGGAGCAATAAGCGACATTCTGAGGTTCGGCTCTTGTAGCAACACTTTACATACAGCACCGCACCTACACCTGACCTGTCTTACGCTTATAACTGTTGCTAGCTGTAGAATATAGTTTCTTGGAAGGAGTGTTAAACATCCAGAGCCGGTACACTTGCTTATAAGGGTGAACGGTATGATTTTCATGCGCGGCTCTTACGCCAACTCCTTATGTCACCACACGGGTATTTAATAACCTTTCACTGTCAGTAAAACGGGATATCATGATGTGTATCTTGTATTGTCAGTACGGCTTCCAGTATCGCGGTATGATATATATATATATATATATATATATATATATATATATATATATATATATATATATATATATATATATATATATATATATATATATATATATATATATATACTTTTTTTTTTTTTTTTCATGTCGCCCCCGCAAGCACTCGTAAAATCTCTTCGAGCTTACGTGAATGTGATGTTCATCGATATCTCAGCTAGCAATCTTGGGGCGTTTATGCCTCTTCCGAGCCTACGTAATAGTTTTACCAAACTCGGATGGGGGGGTGGGGGAGCCAGATTGTTTATCTATTATTCCCCATTCTAGTATAGTCCAAACCTCAATCCCAGCAGAGAGACCCGCCGTACCTCCTACCCACCCACACGCTGATATAAACCTTCCACCTCTCTGAGTAATCGGCGGGAAAGAGGGAAGAAAAGAGCGAGAGAGAGAAAATGAGAGAAGAGTCTGTTAGAATATCAGAGTCTGTACGGAGCATGAAAGATTATCCGATTAAAGACTTTCACAGAGCAGAAAATATACAGTAGTGTCCTCATTCTGCTGAGAGATAACTTACGATTCGGAAAACTTGCACCGAGAGGACTTGGAAACGCTTGGAAATGTCTCTTTTTTTTTTTTTTTTTAGAATTAAACCGAGTCCAGATGTTGGGCATCCGAAACAGCGCTAAAGCAGGACATAAATGTGAAGTATTTAAGAAATGTAATCAAGCCAGAAGCTGGCACATTGTGCAAGAAAGGAAAATCTGACTCCGATGAAACATCCGTCTTTACACGGATGCGTTCTGGACGGCCGAGCTCTGGAAGAATGTAGCTATATCGAGTATTTCAAGTTTTACGAGCCCGACTTGTGAATAGCTACAAGCCTCCGGCCTTTAAAACCTTCACCCAGCTTGTTTACCCAAGCAGCAGATGAAAAACCGTACAGATTAGTGACCGTTGAATAGAAAAGTCTACCGGAATGAAAGATCATGTAAAGTGAACGCGTGACCGGGGTCATGTCCGGGCTTGAGGTTTAAATACGAGTAAAAGGAAAAGGGGCGGAACAGACGTGTATTGGTAAAACTTTAGCGGTGTTTTATTTTTCGACACAGGCTTCCGAACGGGTTCTCTGCTTTCGCCGTCTTGGAAATCCTACACGGCTTCGACGTGTAACCCTACGCGATTTATTATAAAAGGATCAAACGTGTAGCGGTTTTTAAGAATGAAACATCGGGGAGCCCGAACACCGCTAAAGCGGGAGTAGGAAATGGATTCCGGTAGAACGTGTGTGGAAAGCTACCTGTTGAACATCCCGAGAACTCTTGAGAAACACTTCTACGCAGGCTACACGACACCCATCTAAGCCTTTCCTGACGACTGACGTAAACCTACATATACGTTCATAAGGGCTTATTCCAAACTCGGGCAGCTCTCCTAAAAGCTTTGTGGTTCTTTTAGAACTGGATTTTGGCGTCAGGTTGATTCTAAAAGATTCAATTCCAACAGAAGTCAGAAGACACCTTCGATCTACTTTGATGTCAGGTTGAAAGGCTTATAACAGGCGTGAGTTGTCATAAGAGACTGCTTTTTCTCATTTAAACACCAGTTTTAATATCCGGTTGATTACGAAGGCTTATAATAACGGTCAGTAAGAGTCGTGAGTTGTCGTAAGAGACCGCTTTTGTCAAATTTGAACGTGAAGTCGATATAAAAGCTTACAGCGACGGACGTGAGCCGTCATAAGAGACTGCTTTTGGTCATTTAGACATCAATTTTGACGTCAAGTTATATATATAAAAGCTTATAACAACAGCTGTAAGCTGCCATAAACACTGCTTTTGTTCATTTAGACATCAGTCTTAGTGTCAAGTCGATATAAAGGCTCATTCCATATGTCATAAGAGACACCTTTTGTCCATTTTACCATCAAGTGACATTTTTCTTGTCGTAAGGCTGCTCTCGTGTCACCTCACTAGCTTACCGTTGCACTAAGTCGGCCCATAATGTGTCAGAACCGCCTTACGTCGACTCGACAAACCGGTCCTTACGAGCGCTGATGCCTGTTTTAAAACAAACCATTTGAAATGTTTTCTAAGTTGGTATCGGTTGCCAGAAAGGGTTCATGTAGCGCTATGAACGCCATGTCTGTCTAAACAAAGTGTCGCTATACGATTCAGGTAAAGAAGGCCCTCGCAGTGTGAGGTCGTCATTCGACTCGGTGATTTGCGGACAAAAATGACCGTCGTGGGAGCTCCGTTAAGGCGTTCTAATCGGTCGCTTTACTCATAGGCCGGAAAACGTATATAACCGTTCCCGAGAGCGTCATTAGAATGCCACTGATGTTGTCCGTAGTCAAATAAAACTCTTTTATTTAAAGGTAAGGTAAGGGGTGGTGGTGGTGGTGGTGGGGGGTGGGGGGGGGGATGGGGGGGGTTCATAACTCATTAGTTACAGGCTTATGAATGTGTCATGCCGCTCTATAACCACTGCCTGTGTTACCGGACTATTTAGGTAAGGGCGATACTGGGAGTTCAAGGACATCATATGACGCTTTCTAATTTAAGGACCGAGTCTAACCATCCTAATGTTGTGAAGGTGGTGTCACAGGCGTCTCATTAAGGCGTTACGAACAGCCCGTCACGTTACTCGGAAGATGTACACGAGTCATTAGTGTGTCACTGATTTGCCTTAGATACTGTAATTAAATAAACTATTGTGTCGTAGAGATCAGGGGTTTATATCTAGGTGTACGGAGGTATAATGTAGCTCTATAACCACCACACTTAAGTAAAGTGCCATCAAAGTATTTATCTGAAGGAGTGGATCGTTTTCAGAAGTGATTTGAATTTCTGTGTGTGTGTGTGTGTGTGTGTGTGTGTGTGCAGGTCGGTGGCGATCCTCTCTCTTCTTGTAAATCTGACACTCCTAACTCTCTGACTCCTCGTAAACAACGAGTTCTTCCCGCGTGGATGATGGACGTCGCTCCTGCAGCCCTGAACACATCACCAGCGAAAGGTATCGATAAGAGAACACCGCGTTCGCTCCAGCGACCTCTCGGATCACTCAGTGGACCTTTTCCCAGCGTCCAGGGTCTTGTACACGGTCGCCTGCTGTCTGCGGGACATGTCCGAGAACCTGAGTTTGAGAGGGAGATGTCTCAACGGGAGGGGATCGGGGAAGCAGACGGCTACGGGGGAGGGGATCGGTGACTTAGTTAGTCAGTTTGCATTCTCTGTTCTCCTCCCCGGATATTTTTTTGTTCGCTAATGCTAATAGACGCTAGGTACTCTTACACCATTGACTTTGTTCAATAAGCTTCTTATCGGTCAGAAAGCTACGCGCGCGCACACCTACACCGTCAGCCTCCTTAAAAATACCGAAATCTACGAATATTCAGAAATACGCAATTGGGGAAGACCTCGTCAGGTCTTCCAGCTTAGCCAGCTACTGAGCTAGCTCGAATGTAGCACAGGATTAATTGAAACAATTCAAAACATGTTCATATGACAACCATGCTTTTGTTCATTCCGTGACATTCGCGGAAGTTAACGAAGCATGCGCGATATTTCACACGCGATAGGTTTCAGCTGCTGTGATGATCATTTAATGGTCCTGTGGGACACTTTTTTTTGTTTTTGTCTACAGGGGTACCGAGTAGACGTGGACCCATCGTGGATTCTAGCGATACCGATAACTGATCAGAATTTATTCAGACAAAATGATTTAAAAAAACAAAAAAGGGTTAAGTAGCCGGGGAAGCTTTCCGTCATACACTCCAATATATATATATATATATATATATATACAGATGGATCAAAATCTGGAGCTCATGTGTCAGCTGCTTTTGTGGTGAACCATTGGAAAAGTAGAATACAGATTCCTAACCATATTTAAATTCTGACTGCAGACGCCAACGCTATTATTTTGACGCGGGATCATTATTTAACACAACTTCTCAACAATGGAATTTCCTAATAATAATAGCAGGCTCGAATCTCTTCAGACTCTGGCGTCGCTTAAAGACGAACGCCCAGCTTTCGTCGAAAATTGAAATGGACTGTGGTCTTTGGAGGCACAGGATTGAGAACGTTTTTGTCGGGTCCCGGGGCGTTGTGGGATTCCAGTGGATGAGCGAGCACGTGCCGCTGTTGACGAAGCCTCCGTCTTCAGAGCTTAAAAAACCGTGCCCCGTTCCGTCTTCAGACCTCAACGTCGTTATTATAAACGCTTACGGCGTCCGAAAACGGCAGATCAACGTATTATAAATAGACGTCATGTAATCAGGCGCGTAGCCGGTAGAAATAAACGTCGTGTCCGCTCGGATCGTCTCCGGGACCGGATCGTCTCCACCCGTTTCCGATTAAGCCTAATTTTAAGATTAAGTCTGATGTCTCTGAGGAACATTTTAATGGACTGTGATGGGTTCCTCGGTTCCTCTAACTCCTCTAAGGCTAGGATTTATTTATTTTTTTATTTTTTAAAAACTTTTGTAAATTCTTTATATTTTGTTTCCCGCCATGAAAACAGCCACGATCGCTGGCATGGCGTTAAATTGCAAACGAAGAAATATTTTTCAATGAATACTCGAGTCAAAGGTCGTTTTTTTTTTTTTTTTCTTCTAAATGAAGTTCTAAGGCTAGACAGTTTGTCTTTTCAGAGCTGGGACTTTTGCGTCAAGAGATTTCTGTTCTTGTCTCGTGTTAAAATTCTCGTCGGCGATCATCGGATAACGTGCTAACGACACGGTGGACGGAGATCCGATTGGAAAATGTCATTCCTTTAATGGCAAAACGTCTTCTCTTTTTTTTTTTTTTTTTTTTTTTTTTTTTTTTTTTTTTTTAAATCTCTTTTTTTTTTAATCATTTGATGATGATGATGATGATAGAAAATGACAAGATCTGAGTGAGTATAATACGAGAAGACGAAACCTTCCCTGGAACTTTTAAAAGTGGCTTTTCAGTATGCGTGGTAACATCTTTTTACTCTTTCCTTTTATGTCACCGTGGCCTTTTTGAGACATTTCCTCTCCTATAAACGCTGTTCAGTGGAAACTCTTCACTGAAGGAGACCCCATGCTGTTTTACAGCCCGATAAAATCTCAGCGTGTCGGCGCCGGCGGCCGCGACCGCCGACGTTTCTTCTTCGCACAGAGATGTTCAAAAAGCTCGTCCATTTATTTATTTTTATCCATTTATTTCCCCTCCCTTTTTTTTTTTTTTTTTTTTTTTTTCCCCCACCTTGCTCGCTCTTTCTTCTGCTCACGGTCCCGAGACTCTCGAGTCTCTTTTGCAAAATGGCTACTTTTCTCCTCAGACCCGAGGAGTCGATCGATCGTTCTTTTCGAGTTCGGGGGCTTGAGGTAATCCCGTCAAGAATACGCCATTCTTCTACTAGAAAAGCTCTTACATTAAGGTTTTGTGGTGTCCTTGCACCACCTGGAAACTGGACAGTTGAAGACCCGCCCCCCAATCATATCATCTTCAACTGTCCAGGTTCGCCTCAAGGTTAGACATGCTCATATGGTTCTGCCTCTTACCTTAAAATGTATTCTTTGCTGTTTAAATATCTAAAAAAAAAAACCAAACCCCCGTCCAGATCGATACGTCTCTGCGTTAAAATGTACACGTTGGCGTAAATTTCCGGTTCTGATTTAGAACCGGTGAGAGATTTGGACTCTTTTTGTTTGGGGTTTGTTTTTTTTTCGTCCTTGCGCTTGCCTTCATGTGATATTTATGTCTTTTGTCCAGCCGCGGCGAAACGAGCCCCAGCTCGCACAGTCCGGAACACGCCTTCATCCAAACACCCGGCAGGACCCAAACGACCCCGGGCTAGGCCGCCTTCGTTATCAGGAGACGAGGACGAGGAGAAAGGGGTCGAGGAGGAGGAGGAGGATGTGGAGGAAGGGTGCAGCAAGGCCCCCAGAAAGAGAGCGAGGAGGCTGAGGAGTGACCCGGAGGAGAGCCAGGTACACGCGGAACCTGGAACGCTGGATCGATGGATCTCATGAACGACCTTGTACTGAGTCGGCTTGTACGAGGGCATATAACGCTATAGCAACAAACGTCTCGAGTTTTATTTCCTATATTAAAAACGCAAGGTTTTAGATAAAGATTTAAGACACAGCGTCTTTGTCTGGGTTAAAGATGACGTTAGCGTTAGGGAACTGGCGTGTGAGATCTCTTCGTTGACGGCGAGCCTCGGCTTCCTCGTGGTGCCACGTCTTTACGCGGTGATCCTTCTGGGCACCAGGTGATAAAATCATTCACTTTTCAGCAGGACCAGGTTCCGGTGCCAAAGTCCAGCCGAAGGAGGCCAGCGGAGGACGAAGACGCCGACGCGGCGCAGAAAACAGATGACGGGGAAAATGTGAACGAAAGTAAGAGAGCCGAAGACAGTCAGAGGTCCAAAGCTGGAGGCTCAACCTTAATGCGGGAAGGCGGCGAAAACTCCCAGACAGGCGTGCAGCAGAAGGCTAAAGTGCAGCGCAGGACGCCGTGTCCCTATGGCACCTCCTGTTACAGGTACTAATCCAAACCAAATACTTATTCATTTATTTATTTATTTATTTCAGAAGTATTCTCCATGTGAAATCCAGCCCCCGAGCAGCATCTCGAGCGATTTAATAATGATTTGTTTGATGTTGCTTATTTCCTCCAGTTTTAAGATAAGACCATTTTATGGCTTTCTTTCAAATTTTTTATTTATTTTTTATTTTTGGTTAAAATAGGAGAAATGAAATATAAACTGTCACCAAAGATGAATAGGGTCTACTGTTGACCTGCCGCACTCTTTTTTAAAAATTTTTTTTATTTTTTTTTTTAAATGTCCACGATCGACTGTTTTATGGCCGACCGTTAACGAGCCGAGAGCGCTTCGCAGTTTCTGGACGAGTCCGTGGTGAATCCCGCATTAATCTTTCATCCTTTAAGTAATTCTTCAGGCTTGAACGTGCACGCGACGTATCGGTTTACGATGATTAATCTCCCCAGACGTCTCTCGGTAAAGCAAACTTATTTTCTTTCGCTGTACCGCACTGGACCCAGTGTCCCAGAGCAACTTAAAATCTTCCCACAGATCATCCTAGCTAGCAGAGGGGGAGAAAGCGAGAGAGAGAGAGAGAGTGTGTGTTCATTGTGATGCTCGTTCGACCATTTAACCTCGCTCTTTAACAGCCCTGGTAGGCTTCGTTTATTACACACGATCGTTTAGACTTGTATTGCTGTCGAAAGGATCCCGCTCTCCGAGCCAAGATCAGTGAAATACAACTTTCACAGCTCGTATTTCACCACGAAACGAGCGTCCGTCGAGCCTGAGGTTACGTCACGTGGCGTTTCATGGTCTTGATTTATTTTTCTTGAACTGTACTTTCGGGTCGTTTTGTTTAAAGAGATTCCACATTAACTACTAAATTTGGGAGTCCAGATTTCCCTCGCGGGTTGTGAGGCATTGTTGACTTTCCTTATATGGTATGAGAGTCTTTTTTACTGATTTCAGTAACGTGACTGAAATCAAGTCTTTTTTTTTTTTTTTGGGAGACTCCCACCGTATCCGAGGTAAACGTCGATGTTTCGGACAGTTTCGTCTTATTTCCACGGTCACTCGGCATTTTACGGCGTTTGCACAGAAGCTTTAACGGATGCGTGTTAGCTTATCGCTTAGTGATTACCTGGCATGTGTGTGTTCCCCGTGTCAACCCGGTTTCCCGGTTGCTTAGCAACAATATCGTCGGCTTAAACCAATCGGACAGTCAGAAAAGCGTTCATGTTCTTCCTCCAGGAAAAACCCGATCCATTTTCAGGAGTGCAGTCACCCCGGCGACGGCGACTACGAGGACGAGCAGGACGACGAGGACGGCGAAGACGACGATCGGCCGGAGTGTCCGTACGGCACCGACTGCTACAGGTGGCTTCGGTTAACGTGATGTTTTCCGCCCGGGTCTCGTTAAGACCTTAACGCTTTACTAGCAGAAGTTTTTCTTCCTTCATGATTCCGAATGATTTCACTAAAACCACGTTGCCTTTGAGGAAGAAAGTAGCCATGTCTCAAATGCGCACTGTTAATCCTGGACCGCTCGGCTCTCGGATCTCTCAGCCTGTCGACACGGTGGAAGGGGCGGAGCCAACGGACCGCACGATTGTTGAAATACCGAGCGAGAAAACGCATTTTGGGTTGAATTTGAACTCCGCGCATGGCGTCCTGGCGCAGGCTAACGGCGTGATGTAAGGCGTAGTCGCTTGTCATTGCCAAGCTGAAGTTTTCCAGCCAACTGTTTTGAAAAACGATTCGTTTCTTGAATGTTTTTTTTTTTTTTTTTCAAGAAAATGAATATATATATATTTATATATATGTATATTAGTCTGACCAGCTACTAAAACACTACTCAGACTGGTAGACCGCTGTTGGCGCATATCAAAAACCTCAAAATTACACACTCCATGAGTCCAAGAAAGACATTTCTGCTTGCAAGACTTTTCTGCTTTTCTCTTGTACATATTTTTCCAGTTGTAACTTAAAACATTTTTTTTATTCTTTAAACTTGCTTGTGTTTTTTTTTCTTTTCCACCAGAAAGAATCCACTGCACAAAAAAGAGTACAAACACACTCAACCTCCAGGTTTGTATTTTCCTCTCCGAATCTCAATGTAGCCCTTGTTAAAATCTGACGTGTCGTGACGAACGCCAGACTCGCCGCTGAATTTTAAACCCTCCCATTTAATACGGATTAGATACGCGGCCAGCTCGGACCAGATCGTTTTCTAGGGCGCTCGCCAAACTACGTCTGCGAACGCGCAACGACGACAGACGGAATTGACCGAAACGGAGGAGAGGGGATAAGGAAGGGCCGCAATGACGCAGTTTTCCGTATCTTTTCTTTTTTTTTTGTGACTCTCCCGCTTGGCTGTCCGCTCGAGACGCGCCGAATAAAAGGATATAGATTGGGCAGCTTTTACACGCAAGGATCTGAGAAGCCACTTGTTGTAATTACTCGCCTCTGTTATTCTGTTATTCACACCCACCTAGTTTACTCGCTTCCCTTTGAAATGGACAAAATGAACTCGCTTCAGATACTCCATACAGAAGACTCTGAATACACGCCAAGACTCGGGGTGCGCTGGACAATCCCGACAGCAGCCTTCTAGAACGTTCGTATCGAATCACAAACAATCCGTGCGACGTTTTCTGATCGTTTTTTTTTTATTAAAGGGGCCGTTTGTATTTTTTTTTTTTTTTTTTTTTTTTTTTAACACCCTCCGTCGGATTGAGCGAGGCGAATCGTCGTCGCGACCAAAACACCGACGAGTACGTCGTCTTCATTTCCCCCTCTTGCGAATCTGTGTGGCCGAGCGACATTGTTCCGGCGTACGGAGAGGAGCTCGTTTCAGGGCCAGAAAACCACACCTTAAAATAAAAAAATAAAAAAAACAACTGTTCATGGCTAGGTCTTTTTGTAAGTCCAAACCCGTGAGAAAATGACAAAGTTCTTCCAAGCTGGTTAAGTACCAGAGGACCTGATTGAGTTATTTGAATGAATCACCCGCTAGCGTTAATTGCGATGTTAATCGATACGAGACTCAAAACCGTGAAAGATGAGAACGATACGGGAGACTGGAGACGCCACGAATCTGCCGTATTTCATCTTAACTTGGATCTGTTACGTGACGTCGGGTGGGATTGGAAGGTTTTATTCATTTTAGGCTTGACGACTTCTTTTTTTTTCTGGGCCTGAAATTAGCTCCGCCTCCCGAGCCAGAACAGAGCTGCCGAGCTCGGTCGACCTTCCTTTAACCGTGTTTAACATTGGAGAAGACGTTTTGGTTCATTCGTCTGAAGGAAATGTGCGCGTGATTTATATACAGTATGGCACAGGTTTAGAAGTTTATATAGGAACGTTCGTGAATGCACAACGTTTTCACTCCTGACCAAAAAAAAAATAAAAAAGAAACACCAAACATTGATGGAGAAAAAAAAACAAAAAAACCCAAACACCTTGATGTCAAATCATCAATATTATAATCCAGCAAATCTGTAATACAGAAATATTTGACTTGTACTGGTCTGGAAACACTCCGCAACGTTACTGACTGCCGCTTTAAGATGCGTCGTCTAGGGGGAAAAAAAGGGATGTTTTGCTAGCCCTGCCCAATTATTTCACTTCAGCCTTCATCAGAACGCAGCGCGACAAACGTCACTCGCGTTTATCTCCCGGCTTTTATTACGGTTTGAATTCGGGGTAGTATTCCATTACCCGTGCCTATTAGAAACTCCTCCTACTTTTACAGGTAGACTTACGTCACAGGAAGAAGTCCTGAGATGGCTATGACTGATCGTCCATGACTGATCTGTGTTCTCGGGTCTAATATGTCAGATTCACCTCCATTAAACTTTCATTGTACAGCAAAGACGACCGCACCGGATGACGATGACGATGGTGAAGAACAAGACGAAGACCAGTATGAGAACAGCTTCGTTAATGACGACAGCGAGGAAGACGCCGTGGACGAGGATTCCGACTACGTTCCCGAGTCGGAGGACGACGGGAAAGAGGACGTTAAACGGCTGAAGAAGGAGGCCGAAGCCTTTCTCCAGAGGAAGAAATAACCGGAGAACCCAACGTTCTTCAGTTGGATTCCAAGCTAATCGAATGGGTGATGGGAAGATGCTGATGATCTGCGTTGGGGTAGAGGTGTGGTGTGGTGTGGTGGATCTGCAGGAACAGGAAGGCACCCCAACCTTCGAATGTATTTTCCCAAAGCGCTTCCAGATTTCCAGCCCCACACAGCCTGAGTAAATACGAGCAGAGGTCTTGCAGGATGGACATTTGTGTTTTAGGTCAGTCTGTGCAGCATCTGGACTCTGGAATGACTCAGACACAGGGATAAACTTAACCTGGCACTTCGCCTGACTGTTGTTGTTGGTTTTTTTGTTGTTTTTTTTTTCCCTGAATGTTTACACCAGTCTCTCTGGAGTCATTACTCAATACTGAAGAAATCTGTAGCCTTAAAGTTCACAATTTCACAGTAGGAACATCGTTGCCTAACACTCTTCTGTATGCTTAGCGTTACTTTCCCGTTATGTTGCAAAAGCTTTTATTTAAACGAACGTTCTTACTCCGTGCTCTTTTAGTAAACTTTCATCCCAACAATGTTCACGGTGTACCTGTATGTTATTTGACAGCGTAATAATAATAATAATAATAATAATAATAATAAAATTTACATCAATATATAAACTAAAATCCTACTACCGGTAGAAACTATAAAATACGCTGTAGCAAATGATTTTGAACATCCTAGCAAACAGAAAGAGGAAAAAAAAAACAAAAAACAAGAACGATTTTTTTCCCCCTGAATCTTCTTTTGGTTCACAAAGTGAAACCTCATCGTTTCTGATCTCCAAGAAAGCGCCCCCTTTACTCGGAGTTCCCATCCGGGAACAACGTACGGACATATTAGCTTATCGACGCTATAACGCTGAGGTTACAGTTCACGGATTTGAAGCGGTAGATGTACATCACTCATAACAGTTAGCTGGCTAGCTTGTTGCTAACCAAAGAAGTACACACACACACACACACACACACTTTTTGTAGGTCAAAAATGATCCGACTTCTCGCTTCCGAGGAAAGTCGAATGCTTCAGAAGTCACACAAAGCCAGAGTAACCGCTACCAGACGCAAATGTGCGTTTTTCTCACGCCTGGTGTCCTTTCCCCTTCGGTGAGTTGGCATTTCCTGGGAGGTAAGTTTTTACTTGCGTTCGTCCTGACCACTGGAAATACTCTGCTTTCGTGGATGTCGAACTTTATAAAAAAGAAAGCATTTTTTAAAGAGTGTAGATCCTGTATTTATTCGTTTTATTTATCATCTATCTCAAGGCGGAGGTATCCGATCTTTGAGTAGCCTTATGTGAATTCTCTCTCGTTTAATGTTAAGGAGTTGATTTGATCGGGTCCCACCAGGAGCTCTGTCCTCGTCCTCCTCCTCCAGACCTTTCATCTCTTCATCTTATTCGTGTACATTCCACGTCCTCCGTCACTTTGAGCGAAGAAGTCCTCATATCGCCCTCGACCACCATCTTCACACCGGCGACGGCGGCGTTCCTCGACACGACGTGCCACCGCGCACGTCTGGCCTTCTTGAGACACTTCGCAGCGTTGTTCCTCACGCTCACGAAGCACAGCGTGTTGATGACCCCGTTGCTCATGGCGATGCATTCGATGATGTAGAACGCGACCAGCGAATTGCGCTCTCGCGTAATCACCGACGGGTAGAAATCCCGCAGGAGCGCAAAGCCGTAATACGGCGCCCAGCAAAGCACGTAAGCCACGAGGACGGAAATCAGAGCGACGACGGTGCGTCGCCTACGCTGCAAACGCCGCTCGAGCTGCTCGGTCGGAAACCCTGGAAAGTTCTTGAACCAGAGTTCACGTGAGATCCGAGCATAGCACGATGCCATGACGGCCACGGGTCCTACGAACTCCACGACCAGAATGAAGACGAAGTAAGAGCGGTAGAGAAGCTGCTGGTCTGCTGACCAGATCTGCGCGCAGAAGATCTTGCTGCCGTGCGCGACAGCGCCCTGAGGGTACTCGTGCTCCGTGGCGAAGTAGGCCGATGGGACGGAGATGAGGACCGGGAAGATCCAGACTCCGAAGATGAGCCAGTAGGCCGTCTGGTACTTCATTCTCGGCTTCAGAGGATGCACGATGGCCAGGTATCTAGGAAAAACACACAGAAGCCGGGTGAGATCGTCTTCTCTACACCGATGCTCTTATTGTGTTTGGACCAACATGAAGCATCTGTGGGTTCTTTTAGAATTCCTTATTACAGAACATGGACCATCTCATCTACAGAAGCTTTTATGAAAACAGGCATTAAAGACAATGAGAATATTAACCATAATCGTCATAGAACCACTACTGAGAAGATGTTATTCGGGTGCTGGATCCATCCTGGTACGAGTGTATCACGTGCAGTAGCAGTGCTGAGTCTTTCTCAGGGTTGCTTTCTGTCTGGAGATTTTTGTTTGTTTTATTGTACCTTAACCCAGGAGTGACACTAAGGTGTTCAGCAGCACCTGATACGCCCGTACCGACGCCGAACACATGTCCGAAACGCGGTGGTCATCGTGCATGGCGACAAACGGGCTACACTCGGTGAACTCTGCGCAATGTTTGACAAATGAACTGAAGGAAACGTCAAACATGCAGGCGGAGCACACTTGCAAGCAATCACAAAATCGATTCTTGGCTCAGCGATGAATGACGTCGGAACCTGTTTGACATTTAGGAACGTTCCTCCTTTCGTGTATCGAGTCCCATGTGGCAGCAGTGATTCATTACCATCTCACCCATGAAGCAAACACCCTGGCCCTTATATATTCAACATGGCCAAAACGTCAGTTTTCCTCTCCGCTCCACTCCACAGTGTTGATAGAATTCCTCCAATCTGGCCACACCTACTTGGCCGTACTGTCTTTCCGCTTCAGGATCCGACAAACGGGAACATAATCGTCTTCGGTTAAACCTAGTTTTAAGATGAGGTGGCGTGTCGTGAGACGCACGGATGCACGTAGAAGAAGAAAGTAATAATAATAATAATAATAATAATAATAATAATAATAATCTGTGAGAATGTAAACTCTCTTTATTTAAGCGTCTCCAAGGATCTTTATCCCTAACATGAATCAAGCCTGAGACAGACATGGATCTATTCATAATCATTATCCAAAGCAGGCTGGGAAAAACTCAAAACCCGCACACAGAAACAAATAAAAACGACTAACCCAAGGACGTGGAGTAAGCGTAACACACAATAAACACGAGCACAATTGTGCAGTTACGCTAGGGAACATGCAAGACTGAAAGAAATGGGCAACGAGAGTCTACAGGAGATGTCCTTCTTACTACGGCATCATCCGTCTCAAATGATATAAAACTCGGACTCGGTTCCCGTCTGTATTCTACACAGTCGTCATTTTTAAAAAATAAATAAATAAATAACAATTCTTCTCCACTGCGTGTGAAATTCACGTCCTCTGTTCCTGATTCTTCTCTGGAGCGTTAACAGTCGTGAGCCACGAGTGTGAGCAGCGATCATGGATGTGTGGCCAAGGCAGAATCGGAGACCATCAGGACACCAACCGGACGTGCGTGTAACCGGTATCTCTCCGTAGCGTGCGTTTTGGGTAGGAAGGAGTAGCATGAAAAACACTGTCCCGTCCTGTCGATTTCATAATGAGCCTTTATCGATCACGTATACGTTACAGCACAGTGAAATTCTTTTCGTCGCATACCCTAGGAAGCTGGGGTCAGAGTGCAGGGTCAGCCGTGATACAGCGCCCCCTGGAGCAGAGAGGGTTAAGGGCCTTGCTCAAGTTGGGGTCAGAGCGCAGGGTCAGCCGTGATACAGCGCCCCCTGGAGCAGAGAAGGTTAAGGGCCTTGCTCAAGTTGGGGTCAGACTGCAGGGTCAGCTGTGATACAGCGCCCCCTGGAGCAGAGAGGGTTAAGGGCCTTGCTCAAGGGCCCAACAGTGGCAGCTTGGCAGTGCTGGGGCTTGAACCCCTGACCTTCTGATCAGTCACCCAGAGCCTTGACCGCCAACCACCACTGTCCCCACATTTCATTTCTAAAATCTGAGTGAACTTTCAAGAGAGGTTCTTTTTTTTCTTCCCCCACATATTTTACACATAGTACTTTCTGAACAGAACAGGCATTTGAACAAATGATTTAAATCACGGGGGCTTTTTTTTTTTTTTTTTTTTTTTTTGCATCCAGGGACCCAGTAAGTGTAAAAATAAACAAATAAATAAATAATCCACAGGCGCACCTCAGTACAGATTAATTTATTGAACATACTATAGTCCAACTATTCTAATATTAAAGACTCAAGAACGAAATGATAGTATTTGGGGTATTTCCTATCGAACGTTCGAGAGTTTGTTTTACTCCTGAGCCCTGGATACGCTTCACGGACCCCCGTGGACCTGTATGGTGTAAAATCATCTTTATAGTTTGCCATTTATTCATTTGGCAGACGCTTTCATCCGAAAGCGGAAAATAATCGGAACACATTGCCGAGCAAGAACCACAAGAGCCCGAGCACGGAACTTAAATCTGCTGATAGGGAATGAGTTACGCTAGCAGTCAAAACATTTGGACACATGAGACTGGACATGTTTACATTCTTTTCCTCATCTTAAAAAGACATATATATATATATATATATATATATATATATATATATATTTTAGAAGCTTATGGTTGTGTTTCTAAGACGTGTAAGTAGTGAACTCAATGCCCATGCACACATTCGTTTCAGAATTATAAATCATTTTTAATAAGTAGTTTTCTACTTAAAATTGAATTGTTTAATTTACAAATGAGGAGAAGGGGTGAAACAGTTTAAGAAAGGTCTCCATCAGGGTCTAAGCTTCATCGGGAACACCGTGAAGAATTCCGACTCTAACTTAAACCCATGAAAAGTTATTATTTAACACTTTTCCTGGTCACGGCAAATCCCACACATGTCGACGTCTTCGTGATTATCGTAACGTGAAGTTACCGTAGGCAGGTCACAACGTTCGGTTGATTTATTTCGGCGAGTCCGAATATCGGTTCGGGTCATCCTTATATCAGCAATCGGGAAAACAGTTGAGAGTCTAAACCAGGAAGTAGAGTGCAATGGTTAAGACCATAAAGCGCCATAGACAGAGAAAGGTGTCAAAGGCTTAACACGGGACAGGTGAACACATTAAGGTAGTCAACAACACAACGACAGGGCCGGAGCAGAGACGAGACTATAACAGAAACGAAAACACGTGAGTTCCGAGAGAGGGAATTCGTGACGATTCTTCTAAAATAGTACAAAACTGACACCTAAAGATGAAGAGCGGGTATGTCCAAACCGGTGAGGGGTACTGTACCTGCTCGTGGATTAAAGGATTTCCAAGGATCCAAACACTCACCTGTCTACAGCAATGGCCAGCAAGGCGTTGGTGGACACGTAGAGAGACACTGTCCTCAGGTAGTTGATCGAAATGCACAGGAAAATCCCATGGTCCCAGGAGAGTTGCTTAACGACATAGTAATCCACCAGGAACGGGCAGCACACGACCGCCACCAGGAAGTCCGACACCGCTAGGTTTGCGATGAGCAGGTTGGTGATATTGCGGAGTTTTTTGTAACGCACTAACGTGACGATGAAGACGCAGTTCCCGATGCCACAGACGAGCATGATGCACACCAGAACGATGGCGATGATGATGGTCGAGATGAAAAAGGCTCTTCCCTGAGTCGTGTCCGGAATCTGGTCCACGGGAATGTCGTAATCCAATGTAATGTCATAGCTTGCCATGTGAGGCTCCTGTGGGTTCTGTGACAGCTGACCTTGAGTCCACGTCACTGCCAGCAAAGTGTAGTTCCTTTCTCCCATCGTTTACCCTTAGTGTGCTTCATGGATCAAGGGACATTCGCTGCGTTACTCTCTCCCTTCTCTTTGTTCTCTAGATGTGCATTACTCTCTGGGGAAAGAAAAAAAAAAACAAACAGAAGAAAGAAACTCATTTCTCACAGTAGTCTGTATGGCATAAAGGAATTTCAGCCTGTGTGCTTTTTT
>NC_030441.2:16942121-17002121 GCF_001660625.3 Ictalurus punctatus | reverse complement strand
ACAGACTGACTGACAGGTTGCAGTTGGATGATCTAACTCAGTGGTCACCAACCCTGTTCCTTGAGATCTCCCTTCCTAGGGTAGGAAAACCCTAACATTGCTAATATGTTTTTTAAAACTGAGATCATTCTCAAACATGATCCTTAAATCCGCAACGCAGTCACTAGCATTAAGAGACAAGGAATCTAGATATGGCAGAATTAACTTTCTCTGTGCATAATTTCCGATGATAAGTACCTCGGTCTTATCTTTATTTAGCTGAAGAAAGTTCTGGGACAGCCGCACGTTTATGTTGTCTATGCAGTTTACAAGCTTGGACTTGTGGGCATCTGGTGCAAGTGAGAGATAGCGCTGTGTGTCAGCTGCATACTGACGGAAGGAGATGTTATATCGATTCATACACCACCTAATGGCAGCGTATATAAGTTAAATAACAAAGGACCCAACACCGAGCCTTGGGGAACACCACAAGGTATCGCATGACGTCTGGAGGTGTGTGTGTGTACCCAGTGCAACATAGTAATCCCTGCCGCTTAAATAGGATCTAAACCAATCTAAGACTAGACTAGTCCTCGTACTCATCACATCACGAGTGCGCTGACACAGACGAGATAGCCACTGAAGGGATTCTTCAAGCGCTCATTATCTCAATACCGTTTCCTCAACGAGCATCCATTCAAAAATGTATTTAAAAATATAAAAAAAAGCAAAGGGATGAAATGTAATTACAGAATCGTAAAGGACCAACGAGTGGAAGGACGAGATATAACGTCTACGTAATATCTTCCTCTTGCCTTGCCTCGTTTTTATCTCACTATCACCTTCCCGTCTGTCTCCGTGGATCGTCCTATATCACGCTTATCCCGTCACGCCTGTGTTTCTTCTCTTGCACTCATCGTTTCTCTCGCCAGCGCGTTATCTTTCAGCGTGCCCTCATTTCAAACCGACCGAGCCTGACCGTCCGAGTCCATCCATTCTGATGAAATGACACTCGCATTTATTGCTATTCACTAATCCCGTAAGCCTAGAATAACAAGCCGTCTGACACGCCGTCTGACGGTGTTATTTATGAATCCCGAAGCCTCTCTCTGACCTTGAGGGAAATAAAAACAGCAGGGATACCACAGCGGAAAAGGTTTATTGTGTACGCCTGATTCATATCGGAGGATATTCATATCAAATCAGAGGATGCGGAGCAGGAAATACGTAAGGAACAAACCCCGACGGGAGTGCTGCGAGGAAAAGAACCGACGACGGGATGATGGGGTGACGACGATGCCATTTTTGTTGTATGCAAACGTTGTAAGTCCAAGCGTACGTAGGAGAGACTCTCTAAAGGTTCTATGGATAGTTAAGGGTTTTGTATAATAGCCAGCACCAGATGGAAGTATTTTCTCTCCGTGTGTATGTGGAAAGCACACACATCACACTGGTACAGAAAAAAAAAAAAAAGCCTTCTTACGAGTTCTTTGCTCGCTGTTCAGTTAACAGTACCAGGTTTGTAAAAAAATGATAATAATTTTAGTTAAACCTTTAAGCGTTTCCCCATATAGACAAACCGAAGAAGCCTTCAGGGTTCTAGATCTAATCTTTCGAAGAATGTCAAAGATGGGATGTAAAAAAAAATGAAAAAATGTAAAAAACCAAAGGAAAATGAAACATTTTGCAGATGTAGAGTAGGAAATAAATGGTGTACAGCGTGTTGTTTTGGCTAAATCGCGTCCTACTGAGAATAGATACAAGATATATACAATATAGATAGATAGATGGATAGATAGATAGACTGATGCATGGTTAAATGGATGGATGGATGAATGCATGGATGAATGGATAGGTGGCTGAAACTAATTCATGATAGATAGATAGATAGATAGATAGATAGATAGATAGATAGATAGATAGATGGGTGGATAAGACAAATTCATAATAGATTGCTAGCTAAATACATAGATACATAGACTGATGCATGGATAGACAGACGGATGGATGGATGAATGGACAGAGGGATGGATAGGTGGATGAGACTAAGTCATGATAGATAGATAGATAGATAGATAGATAGACGGATAGGACTTTTATTGTCATTGCACAGTACAGGTACTCAGCAGCGAAATGCAGTTTAGCATCTAGCAGAAGTGCAAATAGCAGCGTTGTGCAAATGAACAAAGTGCAGGTTGAAAATGTAAATCTGTACGTATACAGTAAATAAATAAATAAATAACAAGGCTATGGGAAGGCTAGTGAAGATGCGCAGCAGCTCTAGATAGCAGTAGATAACAGTACGAATGGGGAATGTTGTCAGTCGAAAGCGTTGTAACATCCAAAGATACTTCATCTGTGCTAAATAGCTCAGGACTGCCGTCCGAGCCGCGTGTTTTTCTGATTGTCCGCAGTAGTTACGTCCTGCAGTCCACAGGTGGTTCTTCGCTTTTCCGTTTAAACGACAGAGATCGAAGCCAGAGTAATAAAACTAAAAGTTTCCTGGTTGGAAGTGCCATTTATCCATTTGACCAAGTAATGATAAGTTTGTGGATAAATGTAGATCTCTCTCCAAAACCTTGTCCAATATCAGACCATGTTTTTTTTTTTTTTTTTTGTAGTGTTGCACAAGACCACACAGCTGTGATATTCACCTTGGGCAGTAATGACCTATTTTGTATCTTAAGCTAACGTGAGATGTCTGGGAAGGGCTCTCGGGGGGGAAAGGAATCCCACGCTTGTGTGCTTCGAGATAAATAAGCTACAGTTAACGTAACGCGACAGCGTCTTAGCTAGCAACGCCACTAGCACTCTGTAGTTTGCGAACGTTGACTAATTTTACAATTTTACGGTTACTAGCTGTAGCTTTTGTCATTTACGCAAAAAGACATTTCGAGCCACGAAATGAGATCACTGAGGCGCTAGTCAAAATGTTCGCCTCGTTATTGCCATGTGGCCGAGCGTTTAGCTCGGCTATACGCCACGTCGATTCACCCGTCTCGCTGGCGCTTAGCGCTGCCGAGACGAGCGAGTGAAAACATCTTCACTGTAAGCAACTCTGTGTATATGCATGTAGAAAATCCGAATAAAAAACAACCACCCTGACACGTTGTTATGACATCTTTCAGCTGGTGTTTCTAGACATTTTGTCTAACTTGCAGCAAATGCGATTGTGCTAACCGGCGATAATTATTTCCTCCTTTCCAGAAATGACTGCTAATGCTAGTGACTTGCTAACAAGACTTCAAAAGGGTAAAGGATGTCTAGAAATACGTCTAATAAATACACTCGGATTGCCGTGTAAATATATCAAATAATATATTCGATCAGTACCAATATTTCGGCACTTCATCTAAGAGCGCTAGCTGTGTTTAGTTCCACAGGTGCTAGCATATTTAGGATAGCACCCCGCTAACCTGTTAGCTAGCCTCGGTGCTACCATGTGCGTCAGATCATTTTCTCTCCTCTCCTCTCAACTCTTCTCTTGAATGAATTCTCTTTCCCCCACACACACACACACACACGAACGTCTTTTAATCCGCGTAAAAAGCGAACGTACTGGCGACCGATTTTGGCGCTCGTTATAAATACACGACGAAGAGCAGCCTCTTTCCGTGTACGAGTAAATCTTCACAAACGAGCTTTAAGGCCAGAGGCGGCTGTTGACGCTCGTAAAAACGGCTCGTAAAATCAGCGAAGAAGAAATCCAGTCTCTAAATATTATCCCGTCTTCTCAGCGCTCCGAGACCGCCGTAAATATACACCCAATCACCCGCACGGTATTATATCCAGGTTGTCATGTCACCCGGTTAGCTAAATTCAGATTCGCGTTCACTGGCGATTTGCTCATCGGTGAAAATGAAACGAAACCGGTGCTGACGGTTCCCATGCGAACCTTTTTAAATATTTTCCACCGCGGGCCTTTTTTTCGTATTCGCGACGCGATCCTGCTTCATTTAGCGGTCTCCAGGCGATCAGTCGTATCCTCTCCTTCTACTTTAATTTCGCTAACAGTCCCTTTCGTAATCTCTATCTGCACGCAAATGTAATTACACCACCTCCTCTGCGATAACGCGGTAATCCGTTAGACGGGGTTTATAGACTTGTCGCCCAATTATTATCCACACGTGAACTCTTGATTTAAGGGCTGTGAGTAAGTGTCACAATAAAACCAGGGAGAAATATGAGTATCAGATATTTTTCTCAGACAGTGCGAGGGCAGGCTGTTCTTTCTTGTAGGACTTCCCACTCATCTGCAGATGAGACATGAGATAAGACAGTGACAGACTAATAATCATTAAAGGTCCAGTCAGCACCGTGGCTTCGTCTCAAGGAAATATGTCGTAAGTATAAAAAGAAAAAAGAAAAAAAAAAGAGAAAGAGTCAACCTCGTAAGCACTTGAGGGGCCTGTGTTCCAGACAGATTTCTGGAAAAGAAAAAAAAAAAAAGGGACACGTGCCATTGACAATATTGCTTAATCCAAATGGAGGCTTGTTCTCTGCCCAGGAAAGCAGGCCTGAAGTCACCCAAGGCAGTCTTAAATGTCACGCGGATCACCGAAGAAGGAATCGGTGGACGTTAAAGGAGCGAGACTCGGAACCCGTCAAATCCTACTTACACTATATACTACACAGAAGAATGTATTTCACCGTGTTCTCTGCTCTTGAGAGGGAAAATGCTCGCCATTAAGGAGTCCTTCACATAGTCTGGAGGGTTTCTAGTGTTCTAAAATGGCAACCCGTTTAGAAAGCCTTTCGGATAAGAAAACTCCCAGGTGCGGGGTAGTACACAGAACTATCCTTTCCTTAAGAGAGTAAAAACGGCACGTGTTTTCTTACGACACGAGGCTGACGTTGGGTATAAGTACATTTTACGACCTCGTATTTTCTCCAAGACCTTCAGCGTATTCAGTGCAAATATTATGACTCGGACGGTTTTTTGCCGATTGTTAATCCTATCAAATGCTTTATTTACACAAGAGCGCTGATGGATTCTTGATTCTGATTGGTCGGAAGGTGTTGCTTCATTTTCAATTACAGGAGTTCACGCTGTAATTCAAAACACGGGTTTATATTAACGTGCGGTTAGGACGTTCGCCTCACGCCAACAGGGTCGGGGGTTCGATTCGCACCGTGGCCCTGTGTGGGCGGAGTTTGCATGTTGCTGCGGGGGTTTCCTCCCCCAGTCCAAACACATGCATGGTAGGCTGATTGGCGTGTCCAAAGTGTCCGTAGCGTATGAATGTGTATGTGATTGTGCCCTGCGATGAATTGGCACCCCGTCCAGGGTGTACCCCGCCTTGTACCCCACGCTCCCTGGGATGGGCTCCAGGTTCCCCGTGACCCTGAAAAGGATAAGCGCTATAGAAGATGGATGACGCTAGCGTTTCTATAATGTGGTGGATGTGGTGGAGTTTTCTTCAAGAAGTCTACGTTGATTTCACTTTTAAGGAAGGAGTCTCACGTGTGTGTGCACTTTGTAACAGTCAGTAGGTTTTCCAGCATGGGAAAGTCTTCAGGACAGAGGAGTTTATGCTTCCTGTTTTCTCTGTAACATACTGTAAGCTGTAGGGTTTTTTTGGTCTTATTAATTAAACAGGTGACGCGAATGACATTGATTATCATGTTACAATGGAACCTGTGAAGGGGTGGGATATATTTATTAGGCAGCAAGCGAACAGTCAGTCCTCAAAGTCGACGTGTCGGAAGCGGGAAAAATGGGCGAGCGTAAGGATCTGAGCGACTTTGACGAAGGGTAAATTGTAATGGCGAGACGACTTGTAATCAGAGCGTCTCCAAAACGGCAGGTCTTGTGGGGTGTTCCCGGTTTGCAGTGGTCAGTCCCTGCTAAAAGTGATCCAAGGAAGGACACCCGGTGAACCGGCGACAGGGTGATGGACGCCCAAATCTCGTCGATGCGCGCGGGGAGCGAAGGCTAGCACGTCTGGTCCGATCCTACAGAAGAGCTCCTGTAGAGCAAATTGCCGAAAACGTTCATGGTGGCGCTGATAGAAAAGTGTCATCTCAGCTTCCTGTGTACGAGTCTGCGTAGCTGCAGGACGGTCCGAGCGCCCACGCGGACCCGTCCGCCACCGAAAGCTCCTACAATGGGCACGTGAGCATCCGAACTGCACCATGGAGCAAAGGAAGAAGGTGGCCCGGTCTGAAGAATCACGTTTTCTTTTACATCACGTACACGCGTGCGTGTGATCTGCTTAAAGTTATTCACTCTTTTCAAATTACCCCCCCCCCCCCACACGCGTTTGAATAACAACAATAAGGTCGCTCAGTTCAACTGGATAACGTTCGTTCGCCCGGATGCCAGGGAAAGAAAGAGAAGCCACTGAACGGCAACGCTCTCTGTAATAGACCTACATATCAGCGCTGACTTTTTCATCGCACGTTTCAGCGTGTTTTATGAACACTTCTTCAGCTGGTGAATGGAAAGAAGAAGGAGAAGAAAAAAAAAATAAAAAAAAAAATAAAAAATCGCTGCATTAACGGTCACTCAGATGGGCCAGCGTGTTTACAAGCCTCATAAATAACCCCTGAAGGAAATATCAGGGCTCGTCTTCAAAGAAATGTGAAAAAATGATGTGTGGACAGCGAGGAGCTGATTCCGCCTCATCTCTCCAGCATTAAAACGTCATATGGAGACGTTTTCCATCCCTCGTTCCAGTACCCTGAGGTTACAGCTTAGAGCCGGACTGTTTATCGGAGCGTTACCTCTAAAATGACCTCCTGTATTTGCCCGATGAACGCGTTAAAAACCCGCATCCCATCGCTGTGGAAAATCTCTCCAATCCAAGTCAAAAACGGTTTAAAAACTTTATTTAAGGTTTGCAGCAGGTTATAACAGCAAAAGCATGCTCTAGTAAGTATTAAAGATGCTTACCATGAAGAGATTATCATCATCATCGCTGGAGAATTTGGGGAAACGACTTGAAGCATTCGTTGTGTTGAACTATTTCAATTGCTGATGGTCAGCATTGATATTTGAACCTTTTTGTATTGTCAGCATGAACACCCCCCCCCCCCAAGTCATTTCTAGGTCTTTGACACAAGCATAAACAGTCCTTCGGATTAATAAATGCATTTCTGTAGATATAACTTCCTGATCTTCAAATCTGATACGTTGGTTAGCACCTTTATAATACATAATACATGATTTCTCATTCGGTTGCTTTCAATCTTGTGGTTCAGTGCTGATTTAAACACTCGCGACCCATCACTTCGTCAGCTTTAGTGTATTTCTATTAGCCGGTACGAACATTACCGTGACTACGACACGCACAAGGTTATCTTTAGGTCGCTGACAGATGCAAAACATTTCTTGTTGATCTATTCACAGTGTAATTGAACTTGACGGATTATACAGTAATCATACTCGAATCGGTTCTCAATCAGAAAATACGGGTTTCTTTTTCTTTTAGATTTATGGCACTCGGCAGGCGCGTTTATCCAGAGCGACTTGCATTTATTCTCGTTTATACGGCTGAGCATTTAGGGGTTAAGGGCCTTGCTCAAGGGCCCAGCAGTGGAAGTTTGGCAGAGCTGGGATCTGAACACCTCAACCGCCGAAAATTCCCATCGATAAAACGTCACCCGATGATTAACCGCTAAGGCCGTATAGAAGAGATAAATGGCATCAGTCTCAAGGTCTGACTTGAAATTGCACTGATTGATGCTCTTTGTACTCCACATATGGGATTTGCACAGGAACCTGGAGAAATTCCACCGTTTTATTTCCATCTGGAGCGGCCATGTCGGTTACAGGACAAATCATGTACGTGTTTTTGACCAACGCCGCTGATAGGAAGGATTTTTGCAAGCTGCTGCGTTGGAAAAAAGTTATCATCTCCAATTTGGTCTTGCCAATTCCCACCTACATATGAGGTCTCCTCAAGCACACGACAGCGAGAGTGGATGGAAGACGTCTACCCCGGTTCAAACGGCAGGTTTTTGTGATGAAAAATAAATAAATAAATAATTAAACGTCAGAACATTTCCCACAAAATTAAGTGGGAAAAACAATCAGAAACATTTGAGCGGGGAGCGGGGAGGGGGGGGGCAAAAATAAATAAAAGTTACTATAACCCGGTTGTGTAAGTGCGACACACTCGTTTATAACCGGGGATGTAGCTGTGTTCACAACGAACCAATCACGTTCGATCTCATGCTCGAGAGTAATCATCATACAGCTGTCAGCGATTCAATTATTCCGATTAACCCCCAAATAAGGTCCAGCTGTTTCTGTAGGATCTTTAATGCTTTCATCCAACGGTCCTCGACGAGCTTACAAAAGCACGCATGGTATCTCACTCGTCAAGATTTATCAGTAGAGGGGTGTAAAAGAAATGTCCAAAACATTAGACGTACCAAGGAACACCGTGAAGGCCATCATCAACAAAGAAAGAAAATGGAGCACCACTGTGACATCACCGAGAACAGGACGTCCCTCCAAAATTCACAAAAGAACAAGACAAAATCTCACCAGGGAGGCTGCCAAGAGACCTACGGCAATGATGAATGAACATCTGAGGAGTACTGATTACTCTCTGGATGTGGCCACCTCTCGTATTCTTCACACGTCTGGGTTATGAGGTAGGCCGGCTAGACGGGAGCCCTTTCTCATAAAAGACGCGAGGCGAAATGTGTTATGATCTCATGAGACCAATTCCAAAAGATATGTTTGGCGCAAAAAAAAAGCGCTCATCAGTAAAACACCACCACACCCAGGGTGAAGCACGGTGGCGGCGGCGTCACGCTTTAGAGCCGGATTTTATTCAGGCAGAACTGGGGCTTTTATGAAGGTGTCGGGAATCACGGATCGCTACAAACACCGGTCGATTTTAGTGCGGAACTTTCGGATGTCTGCTAGTTACGCCGCAGACGAGAAGGACTCTCACCTTTCACCCGAAGCATACATCCAAATCAACAAAGGAACATCTTCACCGAGAGAAGATTAACCACCTCGCCACAGCCCAGACCCGAATCCAGATAGAAATCCGTGGAGTGACCTGAAGACTGTAACGGAGATGCGCTCACAATCTCATGCATCTGGAATGTTCTTGGAAGAACGAGTGGGAAAATTCTGCCAAGTGAAGATGTGCCACGCCGATAAACCCTCACCCGAGTGGTGTAATAAAATCAAAACAGTGCTTCGACAACGTATTAGACTTCGAAACGAACAGCACGGCAATCAGTGTTGAGTAGTTACAGAAGTATACACACCCCCCAGGAAAAGACGAAGCTTGTTCCAAATGTTAAAAACGTCCTTTAATATTCTAACATAAAAAAAAAATACGACGCCACGATCCGTCCCGCTGCTCAAAACAATCTCGTTTCACATCAACAAAAATCCTGTACAATCATAAACATGAAAAGAAAATCGATCGTAGCGAAGTCACGATGGGGCGCAGGATTCATTCAGCAGGGCTGCGTTTCAGTCCGACAATGCTCATGTTACAGGTGTGCGTGCGTGTGTGTGTGTGTGTGTGTGTGTGTGTTTGGGGTGGGGCCGGGTTCACTTCTTGGCGTAGGTGATCTTCATGGCACAGGTGGCGGTGATTCTGAAGCCCTGCAGAGCGTCTTTAGCGACTCCCGCCTGGGCCTCGCCCTCAAACTCCACAAAGGCGATGTCGTGTTTTCCGGGGACCAGACGCACCTCTTTGAAACCGGGGAACCTGCGAAGAGAAGAGAACGGGACGTCGCTATAAACTTTCCAATTCAAGATGAAGTTTTCCGCAAAAAAGCGCACACACACACACACACAAAAAAAAAACACCCCCAACAACTCTACGCAAATTTTTGAAGAAGGGGAAGAAAAAAAAAAAAAAGCAAAAAAAAAAAAAAAAAAAAAAAAAAAAAAAAAAAAAGCAGCAACAATATACAAATAAAATAAAAAAATAACAAAAAATAAATAAAATACCTCCGTGAAAACCGCCTCGCTCATCTTTTTCAAATCATTGACTAAAATGCATTCCGTAGATCACCATATAGAGATTTAGTTCGTTTGTGTGTGTGTGTGTGTGTGTGTGTGTGTCACTCTGGAGTAATTTCCTATTCGCTTTTACGTTACAGAGATGAGTCAGGAGAGAGAATGGTGAAATGTGGCATTCATTAACAGCCAATGGAATGAATGAATAAATAAATAAATAAATAAATAAATAAATAAATAAATGAGCTATTGAAGGAACGGTAACGAAGACGAGGAGACGCCGATCTCCCTACAGAGATGTCCACCGCGTACAAAATAAACATCTTTCCACTACGCTCTGCACCTGGACCTTAAACCCTTTACCTTCGGAGGTCAACACGTTACTCTGCTCCCTCTGCGTTCACTCGCACACGATTGGATCGTTTGCGTTCGCTGCGATTTGTGCTTCCTCGTGATGCATACGTGTCTGTCCTTTGTTCGGTCGCGGTGCACACGTGGTGTCCGTTCTGGGTCAAGACGCTTTAGTCCTCGATCACGTTTCTCTCTTCTTAGCCCCGGGTAGGTCCTTCCTGTGTACGTTCAGATCGTAGGAGCGTCTCCGTCGCCTTCATGCACGCCATAAACCATCTCGTATTACAACCTGCCTCTTATTCTCCTGATCCTTCAGCCATCTTACATGACTCCACATACCCAGGTGTCCTTGGGCAAGACACTGAACCCACAGTTGCTCCAGATGGCAAGCTGGCGCTTTGCATGGCAGCTCTGCTACCGCTGGTGTGCGAGTGTGAGTGTGTGAATGAGAAACAGTGTAAACGGCTTCGGAACTAAGCTAAGGTTTAAAAAAAAAAAAAAAAAAAAAAAGCCGCGCTATAGAAGCGCAGACCATTTACCATGTGACGTGGAACTGCAGTATTTTGATTTTCGCCATCCGGAAAGATTTACGACGGAGCCGAGAACATCGTATCG
This sequence comes from Ictalurus punctatus, assembly GCF_001660625.3. Classification (NCBI taxonomy): domain Eukaryota; kingdom Metazoa; phylum Chordata; class Actinopteri; order Siluriformes; family Ictaluridae; genus Ictalurus; species Ictalurus punctatus. The sequence goes on along the minus strand of NC_030441.2, from coordinate 16,991,236 downwards.
TCGTCGACGACGACGGCGGAGGCTCACGAACGCATTTTTTAATGCAAAAACGCATTTTTTAATGCAAAAACTCTATTCTCTAAATAAATAATTAAATAAATAAATAAAGAAAGAAAGAAAGAAAGAAAGAACAACAACGACAGTTTTCATTTCCTTTTGGTTTTTGCACAAAATCACGTTTGAATGAAAGATTTCATCATAAACCTGTTTTTTTTTTCTCCCCGATATTTTTCGGCTAAGTCATCATACCGTGACATTTTCGATTTCGACGCCCGCCGCCACGGACACGCTCTTCATCCTGACTCAGCTTTAAACTATTAACCGTATGATAAATAACGCGATACTACTTTAAACGTTTTTTTTTTTTTTTCTTCCAGATTTAGGACTATAAATGGTCCCACGTGTCAAAACCGAAACGTTTTTTTTAACCGATTTGTCGTAAGAGCGCAGCGCGGGAGCTCGGTCGTCCCTCGCGGTCAACGCTCCGAGGGCGGGGAGACGATACTCACTGGTTGAACAGCATGGACAGCATCATCTCGTTGGTCTCCTCGGGTAGGTTGGTCAGGAAGAGGATGTAGTTGGGAGGATTATCAGGAACCTGACAACAACAAACGGACAAACGTGCATGAATTACACGTGCATGAATTAAAATTAAATACAAATAAATAACCCCTCCCGACAAATCTCAGATTTGTTCTTGTACCTGGACTGTAGCTGGTGGAGGCGGCTGATTGTTTACGGCATTCTGGAAGACAAAACGCGTCGACGTAAACGACAAAAAAAAACAAGTACAGGGTCTGTGGGCGGAGCTACTCATAACACCGAATAACCCTGATTTAAGTAGAAGCGTGACGATTTGCATCACGCTTCGTACGTGACGGTGTGAACTCACCACTGGTTTCTTAGCGGCGTTGGCCGCTTGCTCCTGAGCTTTCTTCTTCTTCTCCTTCTTCTTCTCTTTGTCTCCGTACGTGCCTCTCATCTTAGAGACGATATCCGAGTCCGTCTTCGCGTACTGGATTCTCTGCAAGTGAGCAACGCATGCGGGATTTAACACCTGGAACGGGCCGAATATCATCCCCGGCTTTTCACGCCGATCCCGCCTTCAGACTCCCAGAGGCACGGCGTAGGGGTGAGCCGCTTATACACTGCCGGTCAAAAGTTTGTGGACACTCGACGGAACCGTTTCTCAGGATCTTAAGAACCTTTTGATCTGAAGGTGTGCGATTAAATGTTTGAAACCGGTGTCGTAGGCAAAAATATAAATGTGCCGACGTATTCATTAGAAAACGAACATTTTATTTACAAAAAAATATATGTATGTTTATGCTTGTTGTGCGTGCTTATTTTTTGTTACGCACGTTTGTTTACTTTGTTGATTTTTAGGACTTGCATTCACACACGATTGTGTTTATGTAAAGCACCTTGAGTGGTTACTTTTAAAGGCGCTATATAAAATAAAGTTATTATTATTATTATTATTTATTTAAACGAAGATGACACTTTATTAATCCACAGACAGGGAAGTTTGCGAAACAATTTTAAATGATCAGCTAACATTGATCAGGGTCGTGGCGTCTATCCCGGGAACACTGGGAGTGAGACGGGAATACACCCTGGATGTGGGGTACTAACATCGAACGCCAATTTAGAGTCACCAATCCAGCGACTGACATGGTTCTGGGAGGAAACGGGAGAACCCAGGGGAACAACGTGAAAGGCGAACACGTGAAACTCCACACAGAGGTTAACCCGAGGGTCAGGATGGAACCGGGGACCCTGGAGCTGTGGTGAAGCTGTGATGCTACCCGTGATACCCTGAAACACTCACCATGGGTTTGTTGTAGAACGGGAAACCTTGCAGCTGTCTCAGTGCGTTCGTGGCTGCAGCGAGTTCTTTAAACACCACAAACGCCTGGCCCCTCATTTTCATGGTCTTCATTGCGACGATCTCGACGATCTGGCCGAACTGAGAGAAGAGGGCGTAGAGAGACCTCTTCAGCTCTGAGGAGAACACACAAAGCGTAAGACACAGAGTCGCATTTAAAACGTACTCAAGTGGCTTTGAGCCTGGACTCAGACGCGCGGTCCGATTCAGCGCATCGACGTACTTCCTTTTGAAACAGGAAGTCAGGGTGATGATGTGGTGCCAATAGAGTTCGAGATGCACCACACACACACCCCCGCACTGAATCTAAACAAACGCCAGAGACGGGACATTACATCATAGAGAGCATTTCATTGGACGAACACAAGACTAGTACAGAATCATTTCCCCAGATGTGATAAACAATACAATTAAAACAAGAATATTTCAAAAACTACCCCACCCCCCCCCACCCCCATAACGCTAAAAAAAAAAGCTCTGAAATCATCCATTTTGATTTCAGGGACACTTGAAACCACTTTAAACTTGGGCAAGGCAGAGAAAATGAAGCATCATCCCAGCATGCAACATCTCAAACGTTTCCATGACGAGCTTCATGCAGCCAGCCAGCAAGATGGTTATTTTAAACCCCATAACAAGCCGTTTAATCACAATCCACCAGGACACGCACCTTCTTTCTTCACCCTGTCGTTCAGGTTGTTGATGTATATCGTGTGATTCGGTCGTATGTCCATGTTGCTTTTCTTTCACCTGCGGAATATGGAACATAAAAGATTCCGTTCACGTCGTAGATTTAATGGAGTTTTTATTTTTTTAAAATTAACATATTTAAGATAATAAACAAAACAAAACAAAAACATTTAACTAAACCCAGATTATTCGTTATTATTATTATGAATGAACAAGTCTCAAACTTACCACACTTACTACACCGGAAACGATTCGGCAACGTACTTCCGGTTTTCGCTGCGCTTTTTGATGACGCAAGCGCGTTCGTTTCGCCGCCCACTGTTATGGAGGAAGAACTGCTTGCATCATGCTTCTTTCTTATTATTCCTCTTATTATTCTAATTATTCTTATTCTGTCGTTAAGAACACAATAACACAATATCAACAAGCCAGGAGAACAAAAGGAAAGAACACATAGACATAGATAAAAAGTTCTTAAAGTAAATAAAGTCGTTCACAGACACTATCATAGAAACCCTAATAAAATTTGTAATGGGAATTGTAATGGTCCCTGTGGGTCTCTACTGGTAATCTGTTGCTTTCTATTGGTGGCATGTTTTGTGTAGTGGATACCACTATGGACCAATAGCAGTAATGGTAACGGTTTTAATCTCTAGCTATGGTTTGTAATGGTATTTGAAGTAAACCATTAGAATTTCTGTGATGGTTTTTATTGTTGTTTTTTTTTCCAGCAGGGATTAGTCCATTGACCATGTCGACTGTTAAAAGCACTATCCATACACAAGTGAATTAAATGATGGATGTAAACGTATGCCCTGAACCATCGCTCCATCTAAAGGAAAGTTGTATTTTCATAGTTGTAGATGGTTAATAGAAATTGTTGACCATTTATACATATAGACAAGACTAAAAAGTTACCGCTGCAGATTATTATATTCACATACGTATGATACGCTACACAGTCACACAGTTCTGGCGGTTCTACTTTACGTTTTTTTTTTTTCATTTTCCTCTTAATTAATCTGCATTGAAAACTAGAAGAAAATCAGAACAGCTCCCTACTCGACTTTTTCCCCTCCACTGAAATATATAAGCATATTAATTTCATGTTTGGAGAAAATGTTGTCTTATTATACAAAAATAATAATAATAATTTATTTACTTTTCCATTTTCGTAACCTGAATTGCATTACCAGAGTTGGACTCGTGAAAAAGATTTCAGCTTAAATCACTCTTGCTAAGTAATAACCATATCCAGACGTGCAGCGCTTATACATAATTATAAATACAAAGATACAATAAGGAGCAATAGTACAAACGACTGCAAACCTTGATGTATAAAATTCACATTTTATTTCTGGAATATTAAGAAAGTTGTTTAAAAAAATACAACACAAAAATTTCCAGAAGACCTTCACAGAGTGCTGTTGCTTTACAGTCGACAATGTGTGTGTGTGTGTGCGTGCGTGTGTGTGTGTGTATATATATATATATATATATAATATATACACACACATACACATACAGACACACACACACATGCGTGACTACACTGTGTGTCTGCGTATTCAGAGTGTGTCGATGCTCTGTAATCTGCGCTCGGTGAAGAAGCGGTGTGTCTCTCTCGTGTGTGTGTTGCCGGCAGGTTTGCTGCGACTGAAGTACGACAGCACGGACGTATTATTCTGTCGAGCTGCCGCTTTCTCTCCGTCCTCCTCGTCATCGTCCCTACACACACACACACACACACACACACACACACACACACACACAGCCTTTTTGAAACACAGTTGAAACTCTCTCTGGTGAATAAACATGGACTACCTCCACCACAATATCTGACCACAGCACCAATCCCTGTAATGTTCAGACGACCTGCGAGACCCCGCCCCCTGCTGGTGGACTCACCAGTGCACTGGGACTGCTTTGCTGTCCAGTAGAGTCTGCGCTGTGCTCCAGCTGAAACGCACAAACTGCGGATAACCGAACACCGGGTCCAGATACTTCAACAGCCAGCTCTTAGTCTTTGGGTCTAAACACACACACAGACACGTTTTACTACCTTTGTGAGTACCTTCCTCGAGCAACTGGAATACACGCCCCTGCGCGAGCTGTTACTATAGAAACGATTGCGTATGGTTACAAGCGTGTTAATATAAATACATAAATGACTACTTGCGCTCCGTTACAGAAAATTGACCAGGACTTTGATTCAACAGCGCTGTGGTTTAACACAACTTGGTTACATCCGACAATCTAATTTTGGGAAAATAAATATGAAATAAACGTCGTGGGTGTTGACTGTTTAGTTAAAATGTTTAAAGTCCCCATGAAGTCAAAATTTGATCAAAGTGCTATTTCATTCAGCGTGAATGTGTTTAATAAGCCTTAAGGTTTTATTTGGGTTTTGATGACATCGTTCTGCACTTCAGCTTCTCAGATCAGATTTTCTGTCCAATCAAACACCCTCGAGAATCCGAAGCGCCCCGCCTCCAACAACGTTGTAAAAATCCACGGCTTTAACTGTCGAGTACGGCTTAGCCTGGGCCGTGAGGTAGGCTAAACGCTGTTGGCTATCTGAAAAGGGGGAGGAGCCACTCCTTAGGTCCCGCCCTAAGACACTTCGGCGGGACTTTAAACCACGGAGATGAATACGAGCGTAGCCGAGTGCTGACCGTTGGGGTATCCCGAGCCGTAATCGGTGTCCACTCTGCCTAGATCTTCTGTAAACTTCCAGTCTTTCACGGCATGGTCTCGAGCCACCTGGGAGAGGAGAAGTAACCACGTTTTGTTCTGGTTGTCAGCATGATTCTCACGGTTTACACTCTCAATTAGGCTGCATTTATATCTGATACGAGTTTCAGTCCTAAACAAATTCATTCAGGGCTGCAATAACACACACGGATCAATTTGACACCATCGGATTTAAAGCGATATGACTTTTTTATTTTAGACCAATATCAGACAGCCTGTCATCATCCTGTTATCCCGTGTTTTCACAGCGGTGCTGTTTCTCGTACACGTCCTGACCTTGGCGCAGATGCTGGCGGCGCTGACGATGGGGAAGAGCGAGTCTGCTTTGGGCCGTACGGTCACCTTCACCCCGGGAAAACGCTGAGACAGCTTCTCCTCGTATTTCTCCGCCGGGCCCACCGTGTCCACAAACACCTGACCAAACACACACACACTTCACATCATCAACCCTGATCTGATACAGGACAATGAAGGTGGCTTTTTAGCTACCTTTTTAGCTGTCTGTTGTATGATGTTAGACATGTTAGTCTTGTAGCTCCAGTGCATCGATTACGTTCGCCATACGTGGAAAACATTCCGTAAATGTAATTTGTGGCTAAGCCGTTCCTTTAACCCACCTCTTTGAGCTGGACTCCGCAGTCCAGCGCGTACTGCACTAACCCGATAGCGGCATCATGAGACAGAGCGTTTAGGTTATACTTCACCCTGAACAGGGAGACAGAACCGGGAAAATGGCACCGTTATTAATGCAAAACACAACAAAACAGCTGTTGTGAAATCTCCGTGTGTGTGTACCTCTGTAACATGCTGGTGGAGATGGTATTGGGTGAGAGGATCTGAAGAGCCCAGCCCACAAAACCTTTGGCCTTGTCCAGCTTCAGGAACAGATTCTCTCTCTCCGCCTCGCTCAGCGTCTTCGAGTCTGGACACAAAAACCGATTACGATACCATTTCCCTGTACCGCTACACTCTATCAACACATACATGTCGGATTTCTATACATAATACATCGGACAAAATGGCTGAACCTCTCTGTTTATTATAAGTGACGTAAAACCATGCACGGAACAGATTTTCTTGCCTCCGGCTGCGATTCATTTCACCGGTTTATATTAACGCGCTCGTTCGAATACGTCACACGCTTTCCGTTCAGTCCCTCCAGGATCCGGCGACTTCGCGATCACGGAAATGGACGCAAAATCGATTTTTCGGAATTACCACAGATTTGGGCCAAGAGGAGGGGACGTCGGACGGCGTGGCGCAGTGACGTAATGACGTGTGCCGTTAATCGATCTATGTTCTATAACATGTAACACGGGAACATGAGAGGAATATTTTAAAAGCGACTCATGTAAACACCTTAATCAGAATACTGTCTAATTCAGAATAAGGTCAGTAATTAGATTACTGCTGTCCATGTAGTCACTGTTGATTTTTTCTCTATAACAGCACGCCGCGGTGTGTTTCATTCCTCCCGTGAGACATGTACGATGATCTCTAGAGCTGACCTGCAACTTTCAGGTTCTTCAGGTTCTCCTTTCTGGACACAGGACAGAAACATATTCCATACACCATAGGACCTAAAGCACAGAGAAAACAACGTCTTTAACAGGATATCTCCTCTTATTTATTTTACAGAATACAGACCAGCTGTTTAATAAGCAGTAACAGCCAGAGCTTAATGAAGTGTGTACTGACCCAGGACAGGACCTCTGCCGGCCTCGTCGATGCCCAGACAGCAGTCTTCAGTCCTGCAGACATCAGGGACAGGAGAGGACAGCCGGCAACTGACCGAATTATCCGCCTCAAAGTCTCTCAAATCCATAGCTTTGGTCAATTTCTGATGTATGAGACGACAGAGAGCGTTACAGCGCCGCACAAAACTTCCACACCGTTAAAAACAACGTCAAAGCAAACAAAGCGGGGCCTAATTCAAATTAGCTGCCCACTCCCTGTATATGTGCACTACATAAGATGGCTACTGCGCCCTATCTAGTGCACTACATATCCACTCAGGAGTTATTAGGGACACGGTATGTTTTGGGTACGCTTGCTAATTTACATCCTACAATACGATTGCAAAGTCAAAAAAAAAACCCCAAAACAAACAAAAAACACAACATAGACATATCGCTTGAAATTGTGACAGTTTATTACTCTCAATACAAAAAAGACAACCAGGATAGACACTGAAAAAATTAAGAAATATAAACTAAACAGATAAAGATAATCTGACCGGTAAGATCCTCGCTGCAGCATGAAGCTAAAGATGCGGAGTGTGATTGGTTGACGCAGCCAAGCCCGGGAAAATTCACGTGACGTCATCTGCAAGCGCCGCTCTCATCCATTATAGTGAGGGGTTAGAGTAGCAAACAATGTTTTGACCCATTTTTAAAAATGATTTTAAAGCTCCATCGGTGTCTGAAGCACATTAATGAGTCAAAAGTTCATATACCTGGCTGTTATTTTAATTTCCAGTTGTACCCTGCTGGAAAAAAACCCCCAAAAAACTTCCAACAGAAACCATCATAGAAATTCTAATGGTAACCACGACATATACAATTACAAACCATCAGCTAAACATTAAAACTGTTACCATTACCATTATTGGTCCTTAATGGTATCCATTAGACATATCATGCCACCAAGAGAAGGAAACAAATAACCAGTAGATACCCACAGGGACCATTGCCGTTTCTATTAAAACCAGTACAATTCCCATTATAACCACTAAAAATTCTATAAGGGTTTCTATTGTTTATTTTTCCAGCAGGGTAGGTATTTGAAGTTTGGAATGTCTGTGCCTATTTATCATTAGAAAAACAAATAATAAAATCAATTTACTGGTGCAATGGCTCAAAGTGCTTTATAACCCTGAAAATAATATAAAAGACATGGAAGAGCTTTATGTGTATTATTTTGTTGGGTTACACACTAGTCTGTTAAATAGATATACATAAAAAGAAAACATAACATAGATATAGATGCTCTGACCTTCTAAACACAACACATGAGTAAACTGGCTTATCAAAAACCCTGACTCCAGTTTATTGTCCAATTTATTGCAACAACGGACAAGTTTGGGACAGGCCAGTTAGATTTCCACTGAAGGGAAATTGTAACGCTAGAGAATACAAAGATGTCCTATGCAGTTGTGTGCTTATAACTTTGTGGCAACCGTTTGCGGAAGAACCATATATGGGTGTGATGGTTAGGTGTCCACAGACTTTTGGCTATATATATTGTAGTAGTGTATTATAAATATGAAGTACAAGAAAATTTACTATAGCATGTAATTACTGAGACATTTTGAGTACAGCAATGAAACTTATAGGTATATTTCATTTTATGTCGGTATTGTTCTGTTATTGTTATTGTTCTGTATTTCTGTATTATATCAGCCTTAGATTCACTTATAAATACATGTATTGTTAAATGCTGAAATGCAAAAATAAGTGGATCTCCCAAAACATAAAATATTTAGTGACATTTCATTGCATTCTTTGTTAATGCTTGTTAAAAATGACCATGAAGCCCTCCACCATAAAAAAAATTTGTTGATGACCAAGGATGATTTTTTTGTGGAGTTCCACCTAAAGAGCCTCCTTTTCATTCTTCATGAGCTTGCCATTCAATTGATCTAATTTACCTGAAAAATCTCATCTACACCTCTAATATGCAGGAATGATAGCTACTGTATATTAGGTTAGTCAGTGGAAATATGTAGCCCTGCTGCTGCTTTTTACATGGATTTAATGAAATAGTTTTTTATTTTTTTGTATTTTTTTTTTATAACAGATGCAACACAATATGTAACGTTATTATAAAAAATCAAAAGGAGATTTCTCTGAACAGACACTTAAAGAAAAGTCACACATTTGATCACAGGTAGTGCATGCGTTTATATTTTTCCGCATTTATGCATTTATTATCACCTGTTCATTTTGCATATTGAGTGACATTTCATTGGATTATCGGTTCATGTTTGTTACATCACACAATGGGTCTATTTTTTAATCCTTCCTACAGGTTCCTGAGTTTATGCTTGAGTCTAATTAATTCTGAGTTTTTGAGTAGTTTTCGTACATTCAAGTAGCACATACCCAATTTTACTGAATTCTAAGGAGTTCCAGTTGAGAACATTGCCGGGCTGAAACTGCAGACCATATGTATAATACGCAAGCTGTTCAAGAGGAAGAACAGAGTCCCACATGTGCACATCAGTCAGCATTCCAACAAATGACCGGGAAGCGACAAAACCTGCCTTGCTTCGTTCTTGACCCAGTGTGATGCTTGGCGCTCCACTTAAAGAGCCTCCACGAGAGAATCCTTTCCGTGTGCTCGGGTTTCCATTGACCCACAGCTGAGCGACTCCTGTTTTCCCTTCCCACGTAGCGCACACTGAATTCCAGACATTGGGATCATCCGGCAAGCCCAAAAACTCTACATATGGTGCTCCCACATGTAACCTATATGTGCCTTGTTTGGGCTTGAAAATTACAAAGGCATTTTCTTGTGATGGGAACGCGAGCGAAAAAAGGCTCTGGTTTTGGAAAAGGTCGGAGAAGGCACGCAGACAAACAGTAAGCGCCGTGAAATTCGAGTTATTCAGCTCAGGAGTGAGACTCACATGATGTCGATTGGACTCCACAGGAAAGGTGAACATTTTACCTGAAAGAGCTTTAAAAATCAGAGAATTAGCTTTTTTTTCCCAAATAAAACTCACTTTTTATGCGGTGAAAGATGACTTACTTTGTCTTTCAGATGCAGCGAGGAGAAAGAGGAAGAATAAGACCACAAGCCTCTTCATTCTGTAATCAAGTCAGCGTCTCAATCTGCTTATTGATGCTGCTGAGTGTGTTCTGCATTTATATGTATTTTAGTGTAATTTTAGTTATTAATTAACAAATGTTTGCAGACTACAAACAAGTCCACCTTTGTCTTGTTTATCTTTGCTCTCCAGTCCTTCAACTGTAATGGAACTGGATAACAATTTCCAGTCACATTCTGGACTGTAACCAGGATCAATATTTTTCGCCAGGTCCATACTGCAGACATGTGAGACACTTTATATTTAATACACCTGGAGTGCTGACTGTGAACTATACGAATCGCTAACATCCATTTTCCGCAATGTTATCCTTCCATTTTTCTATAAAACACGCTGACTGCAGTTTATTGTACATGTCATCGTCCTCTTCTTCCCCTTTTTCTTCACTAATTACTAGAGACGTCATTCACAACAATCCGACCCTATGAACCAACTCATCGAGGTGACATTTCGGAGCTGACTCGCAGTTCTGAAGAGCCATTTTAGACAAATAGATCGTGTGACGCTCTCGTTAAAAATTCACTGATATCCTGTATTCACAATTCTTAATGACGCAGAAGTGCAACCCGTGAATCAAAGCCATCCCACAAAATGACTGTATTATGTGGCTGGGAAAATCTGTTTGGAAAATTTCTTCTATGGACTGGAGTGCTGGTCTGTGTTTACATAGGCCTCCTATCAGTTATTTGTAGACCGTTCCCAATCCTCCTTCATTCCCAATCCCCCCATCCCAGCATGTTCAGAAAGGAAAAATATGCTGTGAGAAACTTTAACGAGAAATGCAGTGCTTTTCCATGATGGAGGAACTGGAGAAGTGGATGGACATGGAAATAACAATGCTACTAGACAGGTTTGAATGGCCATTTTTAATGTATCACACTGGACACCGGAGACCGGCTAACATCAGATGTGACAGTCACCATAAAATCTTGTTACAAAAAAAAAAACATAAACAAAACAGTACATCGGTCCTCTTGACCATTCTCACAACAGCAAATCAGTATGAGCTCTGATGAGTTTCTCGGCTGCCACAATCGGAGTTAGCATTGGCAGCTGCATTGGATTTAGCTAAGGATGGTGATTGGCCAACAGTGATAGTGACAGGCAGCTGAAAAACTCATGAGAGCTCATTACAAGGAAAAACAGGACCGTGAAGGCACTCTTAACCATTCTGCTAAATCAGTATGAGCTGAACTTCATGTTTTTATAACGTTCTAACTTATATGCAGTTGAATGCCAAGTGAGCAGCGTGTAGTGTTGGTCACTTGGCATTCAACTGCATATAAGTTATTCCAGAAAAATCTGGAATGGGATGTTCAATATGTATCTCACATATGGGTGGGAGATACATATTGAACATCCCATTCCAGATTTTTCCCTGTTTGCTGTTATAATAAGCTCCGCTCTTCTGAGAAGGCTTTCCACTAGATTTTGGGGCGTGGCTGTGGGAATTTGTGTTCATTCAGCTACAAGAACTTTAGTGAGGTTCACCTTAAAAAAAAAATGTTCATAAACATAGTTGCATGGTTTTGGAGGCATTTATTATCTATCCCTCCTACTCACACACACATATGCATATTGCTATGGTGCTACAGCTTAGCCACAAAGCCACGACCTTCCAGTCATTATGGGTGCCCGTGTGCCCCGTGCCGCTCTCCTGCCTCCATGTCCTCTTTTCTGAAAAACAATATACTATACAGTCACCCTAGGGAAGTCAACATACAGTAGTTTGTAAAATTATTTACAAATAAAAATCTGAAAGTTTTATGACCGCATTACGTGATTAGCTGAATGGCGTCATCCTTTGCACTCATTATTGTGTAAAAATTATGTCATGCGATCTCAGTCTAAATATATCTGTTACTGGAAGGCCGCAGAGATTGTTATATAACATACTAAAGCAAACAGCAAAATCCAGGTCAAAGAGCTATCCAAAGAATTATGAGACAAAGCCAGTCCTTGGGAAAGTATCAGTCAAGGTTTCTCTCAGCATTCCTGCCTCGACTTCTGTGGACCCTACAGCTAGAAAACCCTGTGACTGAAATGTGTTATTCATGTCATCTCAGAGCACTGTTCATCAATTTAACTGGTTTGATTGTCTTCACCAACACCACTCGCTCTTAAATGTGCGATGTTACGATGTTAACTGAAGCCATTCTGCTGCCACATGATTGGATGATTGGATAATTCCATGCATGAACAGGTGCACAGGTGTTTCTGTTAAAATAGCCGCGGAGTGTAAGCGCCATTGTATGTGTATCTCTACATTCTGCTGCACAGGAAGATGAAACCACAGAACCATCCACCAGCTCACTTTTTATCCATCTTTTAATCATGAGCTGCCCCCTTCTGGTCAACTCACCAGTGCACAGTTGTGGTGAATCTTCACCTCTCTGGATTTATTGTCAACACAGTAAGTTTATATTATATAACACATAAAGAGCAAAAGAACCAAAGAGAAGTGTGTGAAGACCGTTAGCACAGGCATAAGGATAAAAAGGAAAGACAAACACAATGCAATACGGTGCAATGCTTTATTGCCACTGTACAAGTACTGTACAGTGAAATTACTGCTACTGTGTGAATAGAGTAAATGTACTGTATGTAACAAAAATGATACAATACTAATATACATAATACATAATAGGAAGAGATGTGCAATTTACAATTTTATAAGCAAGTGTACAAAGGCAGTACAGATAATAATGTAACGACACTACAGTCAGAGGTATGACAGTGCGATAAAACAGTCACAGCTCAACAGGGTATGATAATGTGAACAGTATTATCACAGTGAGGTCACTGAATGGTTGTATATTCATAAATAAATAAGTTTTGGGGGGCACCGTGGTTTAGTGCTTAGCATGTTTGCATTGGACCTCTGGGGTTGGGGGTTCAAATCCCGCCTCACGTTCTCCCCGTGCTTCAGGGGTTTCCTCCGGGTACGCTGGGTTTCTCTCCCAGTCCAAAGGCATGCACTTTAGGCTGATTGGCATTTCCGAATTGTCTGTAATGTACGAATAGGTGTGAGCTTGCACCCTGCGATGAGGTCGGCACCCTGACCAGGGCGTCCCCCTGCCTTGTGCCCCGAGTCTCCTGGGATATGCTCCTGGCTCCCCGCGACCCTCTGTAGGATCAGCGGTACAGAAAATGGACATATCGATGCGACTATTTCTAACTGTTTTGAACTATTACTCCCTACGATGACATGTTACTACACGTAACCTCCTTTTCGTCCCCCTGCCATCGTTCTAAAATTTCTTCTCACTCGTTGGTTGCGACACCACATTGCTTCCCCCTGCTATTTAAACAGGGGTGTGTAGACTTTATACTCCTTCTAGTGTTAGCAAATTTCAAAATGGCACCATAAGACTGTCATTTAAGAAAGAAAGGAGCAAAACAACAAGAACAACAACAACAACAAATGAATGTGAGTTGAGGGAGCATTTAACAAAAATTATTCTTCGAAATTAAAAATAAATAAGTAAATAAATAGAGAGATAAATGATTAAACAAAGGCTCAGGACTCCATCTTTCAGTTTGCAGTAGCAGGCTAAGCAGTTAGCAGTGCGTCAGGTCACGTGACGGTGACTGTGCGACCCGTTTTATTCACGCGCCTCAGACTGCAGGTCGCACACACTCTCACACACACTCACACTCACACGCACAGAGCAGCAGTGTAATCCGCTTTAAACATGAAAATACTTATTGTAACTGTTGCATTGTTGCACTGCGTGTGTGCAACACCCCTGCTTACGGAAGAAGGTAGGACATGGGGATACTTTCTTTAAAATTTGGGATGAGTGCGTTTACTTTCGTTTTTGTATTGACGCCTTCTTTGAGGCCCTTAATTTCTGCTTTTAAAAAAGGTTATAAATGACAACATAGCTGTACATGACGATGTGTACGGACAGATGTGTTTTTGTGGCGTCTCAATTATTTAACATCTTTTTTTTTTAAAAAAACAAAAACAAAACAACAACAACAACAATCTTTCCATCCAAGTCCTATTTTGTATTCCATAACCTCTTTGTTGTGACTTCTCTGTTCTTTGCTGCAGATGAATATGTCTTCAAAACATGGATGTCTGAGGTAAGAACTCGAGCAGCTGTGAATCAAAACCTGAGATGAGATGTTTTACTTTAGCTATTGCCTTACACAGACAGGGAAGTGAAACTGTGTCCAAAAAAAGAAGGAAAAAAAAAAAATTCCCCTACCATGAATTCAACACTTTTCTTCCTTCTCAATTTCTTTCTTTTCTTTTCTTTTCTTTTTTTTTCCCCCTCTCCTTCTTCTTAATGTCGTCTACAGCACAATAAACAGTATGGCCTGGAAGAGTATTACCCGAGGCTGCAGATCTTCACTGAGAATAAGAAGAAAATCGACACACACAATGCTGGAAATCACAAATTCAGAAGTAGGTCTGAGAGTGTGTGCAGCGACGGTTGGCGATGGGAGGGGAAAATATCATATCTATTTTAAAAAATCTACAAAGGGTTGGGCAAGGGTTTATATCATGTGGTCTCATGGATTGCATAATAAGAATGATTTGCCAAGTAACACACACACACACACACACACACACACACACAGATATATATATAGACAGCTACATTTGTGATTCGTAAGCAAGTTAAGTTACTAATCCCTTCTGGCTTTACTGAACAGAACAGTTCCGCAATGTACTTTGTACCTTGTGCTTTTCTATAAAAAATTTTTTCAAAGTCTGTCTGCTTTTAGTTTCTCTTCTAAAAGGCATTTCGGTGAAGAAAAAGGATAATAGACTAAATAATCCACCTCAGAACCTTTGTTACACACGTAACTGTATTGTCAGTAACACAAGTATGTGTAACGTAAGTGACTGAACACCAAAGGAATATTCCTTGCGCTGATTTACCTGTCTAGTGAGAAGTGTTGTGTTGTTAGAACACTGGTGTCAGTGCGACTTGGGAAAATGGAGATCAAATCTAAGGGGCGTCACTCAGTGTAATCACCTAACATGACACGAACCTGCAGTCTGGGCTACAAAGAACTCAGCCTCAGCCTCACTTCTTCATCCCATTCGGTGTGTTATTATTACAAGCACCGGTGGTGCTCTCGCGCTTGGTTCCACAAAAGTCCAAAATATTCAACCCTAAAACATGAATCCTTATATGGATGATTATTATTTTTTTAATCGGTGAAAGACGGAGGGCTCAGCCACGCTTTCACATTTATTCCAGTCGGTCCAGGTTGTAGATTTCAATGTGGTTTAAAAACACTCACCCAATAATACACTAGCAAAGTGTAAAAAACTTCCTTTTTTTTAATATCTGTAGAAATTGTTACTAAAAGGTTTTATTTATTTATTTATTTATTTTTTTACCCAAACTGAGACCTGAATTGACCCAGCCAAAAAAGTTTTGGCCCTATTAATAATGTCGAAGCGGATATATTGTTTGAACTTTTCAGGAATATTTCGGTGTGAACGGTCTCGCACGTATTCCGAGATCTGGATTCGGACGCTTCAAAACGGCACACCTTGTTCCTCCGGTAATAATCTGAAGCGTACGGCTGTAAAAAAAGTAAATCTGTGATATTTTTTTACGTTACAGTGGGACTAAACCAGTTCTCGGATATGACCTTTGCTGAATTCAAGAAATTCTACCTTCTGAAAGAACCTCAGGTAGCGTGTTTTTTGTGCTGTTTCTTTGTGACACACAACGGTTGAACTTAACATCTGCGTGTCTTCTGGTCTTTATATTAAAAAGGCTTTTTATGTCCGACATGGCAGGAATGTAATGCTACCAAAGGGAATCACGTTAGAGGTGTCGGCTTGTACCCAGACTCCATTGACTGGAGGAAGAAAGGAAACTACGTCACTGAAGTTAAAAATCAGGTAATGCTTTAACTATGACTATATAATTTTAGTATAACTATAATGAACATGTAGGCTTTGGTGGCATCCATGACTCCAGCGTGCTGTTTGACTTTAGCCCTTGCTTCATCTCTTCCTCTGTCCACACTCAGCTTAGCTCTCACGCTAATGGCACCATCAACATCTCGTAGATCCGGGATGAGTCTGCGCCGAATAGCTGCAATGCGTTCTGGGAGCGCAGTGTTTCCTTTCTTCATTATTTCTAACGGATATGATGTTGATCTCTTTTGTTTTTAGGATAAATAACCGATCAATGATCAGCACCGAGATCACTAAAACATGTCACCGCGCCATTGCCTTGTGTATCTACATCTCCTTTTTTTTTTTAAAAAAAGAAAAAAACGTGTTTTTTTTTTTCCTCTCGATCCTCTTCTTTATTGTAGCGCTGAGTGCACATGCCCCGAATTATCTTAAAACGAGCGAAACGGTCCGTGATGAATCAGATACAGGTGTGATCGCACTGGAAGGCAGATGTTCTGATTGGAAATTTGCACACCCACTCTTTCAGGGTGCTTGTGGCAGCTGCTGGACTTTCTCTACCACAGGCTGCCTGGAGTCTGTCACGGCCATCGCCACAGGGAAACTCCCTTTACTGGTAAGTAATGGATACTGAGCAACGAGGGCTCTCCAATTTGCTTATGAAATGAATAGAAAGGCGATTCCTTTGATATCATTTTCTTTTTCATGTACTTGTCACACGACTGCTCCGTTAATACATCAATTAACTGGCCATCTAGGGTGGCGAATTTCCAAATCTAGTTTTGAAACCGTGGAAGGTGTTTTGTGATTGCCTGTGAGAGAATAATACGTGTCTTTATTTCTTCTTCAGGCAGAGCAGCAGTTGGTGGATTGCGCTGGCGCGTTCAACAATCATGGCTGCAACGGGTGAGCGTGTCAAGCAGGTCAAACTTCTGTATTTCCTGAAAGGGATGAAGCCTGTAGTCTGTAGAAATGACTAAAAGCGCTATTCGGATGGAATAAGGCGGGCGGGTCTTCATGACGTACGCACGATCGTGCATACTACTGTATATAAACCTCACCTGAATCCACATTTTTTATTGTAAGCTGTTGTAGGGCGTGGCCATGCAAGTCGTGCTCGGCCATGAGTAGGTAACATGGCCATAACGTGCGCTAGGAACTCGATAAGTTAGCGGAACCCCCCCCCCACCGGGAAGCTTCTCTGAGACACCCGTTTTACACGTTTTTTTGAAACTCAGACTTTTGGCATAATGATAGAGTCTTTATCCTAAAGAAAAAGTGCAAATCCTCTTTTCCAACACGATATAACGGCATCTGACGACACGTCAGTTTGCTGTGCGGGTTTTATTGTTTGAATTTCATTTCCTCATTTTGGATTCGTATGAAAAAACAACTTCTCGTTGCCTTTCAGTGGACTTCCCAGTCAAGCCTTTGAGTACATCATGTACAACAAAGGGCTCATGACA
Organism: Ictalurus punctatus; assembly: GCF_001660625.3. NCBI lineage: Eukaryota > Metazoa > Chordata > Actinopteri > Siluriformes > Ictaluridae > Ictalurus > Ictalurus punctatus. The sequence continues at coordinate 16,973,711 of NC_030441.2, read as the reverse complement.
GAGGACGACTATCCGTACGTTGGTCGAGTGAGTGAGCTGTTACACCTACCTCCCCCACACACACACACACACACACACACACACACACACACAGATATATATATATATATAAACAGCTACATTTGTGATTCGTAAGCAAGTCAAGTTACTAATCCCTTCCGGCTTCACTGAACAGAACAGTTCCACACTGTACTTTGTACCTTGTCCTTTTCACACACACACACACCCACACACACACACTTTTGGCGAGTAAATGTCATTGTTGAGGACTAATGAGATTTTTGGTGGGGGGGTTCAACTCGATAAAATAAACATGCTGCAGCACTTAACATTGTGGGGACACGATTTCAGGTCCCCACAATCAACGTCCCCACCTTATTGGTGTGTAATCTGGCCGATGTCCCCGTATTGATAGGATTGCGGGCACACACACACACACACACATTAACACAGCACAAGGCAATAAGTAGGACGTTATGTGTTTTTGTCTTTACCTTATTGACAGTGGAATCAGAAAATATACTGAATAATTAAAGTGCACAGAGGAAGGGTTATCTATTAGAATAAACTGATACCAGTTATTTATCCTTTCCCATTCAGCAATGAACTTTTTTTTTATTGCGTTGCTTTGTTGCATGATTATTTCATGTTTTCATAGTGCTGGGTGATGTAGCCAAGAAACCTAACACAATATATTTTCCATATCATTTCATATGAATATTTATCTATATTTATCTCTACATCGAACCGTAAAGGCATAATGCGACTCGATTTAATCTTCGCATTGCTTGTTGTCTGTAAACCTCTCAGTTCAGTAATTATTTCGAATCGCTTCTGGTTTTCATGTCATTTGTAAAGACATCGCCAGAGTTCACCGTAGGAATTGTCGGAACGATTAACATACAGACGCGGTGTGCGGCGTTCACGGTGCAACACTTTTAATCGTCTTCAAACTGTCGGCAAAATCCGAGTGTACGTGGGAGACACGCGGTGGCATATTAGCTCGAATTCTTTTCGGTTTAAATGAAGCGTGCACTGAGCGAGTAAACCGGAAAAAAAAAAAAAGTACCTTTTGTGTTCACTGTGACGGGTTTTTAACCAGAAATATCAGTCTGTCTACAGCCTCTGGGAAATTTTGCAAACAGTCTTGATCTTTGTGACATTTGATTAAAAAAAAAAAAAAAAGCCCCCTCTAATTTCCCTAATTTCAAGCCACCTGACTTTCAGGCCAACAATCTTCTTGTTTTCTTCTCCTGCTCTTGTCTATGAGGAAAGAAAGAGCGCTTGTTCTTAAAGGACAGGAAATACCTTAAAATGAAATGATGACTATAATAGTAATATAATAGTAATATTAATATAATAGTATTATTATATTGTACTACAGCCAAAATGCAATATATTTACCCTGATCTGTTCCCAGGACGGTCCATGTAAGTTCGATCCTAAGCTTGCTGCTGCCTTCGTGAAGGATGTGGTGAACATCACAAAAGTAAGTGACCCCGTATCGCGCGTGCAGTAATCAATTCGAGGAAATTAAATCAATAGAAAAAGGAAGGAGATTTGCTGCTAACAGTCGGTGATCTTTGTGTGTACAAGTATGACGAGATGGGGATAGTGGACGCCGTGGCCAGGCTCAACCCCGTCAGCATCGCTTTCGAGGTGCTGCCCGAATTCATGCACTACAAAGATGGCGTGTACACCAGGTGAGAACCGGAGTGCCACTGCAGCGTTTCCGGCGCTTTACACAGCGCAGCGAGGCGGTCAAGTGTTCTGTAGTCCATGATTAGGTGGAAGTTAGAAAATGCGAGCTGCCCAGGAGTTAGCACGTTCGCCTCGGACCTCCGGGGTTGGGGGTCCGATCCGCGTGCTGCGGGGGTTTCCTCCGGGTACTCCGGTTTCCTCCCCCAGTCCTAAGACATGCACGGTAGGCTGATCGGCGTGTCCAAAGTGTCCGTAGTGTATGAGTGGGCGGGTGATTGTGCTGCGATAGATCGGCACCCCGTCCAGGGTGTACCCCGCCTTGTGCCCCATGTCTCCTACGATAGACTCCCGGTTCCCCGCGACCCCGTAGGATAAGCGCTATAGAAGATGGATAGATGGATGTTTTGGTAGGCCATACTGAACTAATAATTCCTTCCAGACTTATGAATGTTGATTTGATTTAGTTTGGACTCGTGTGTGTGTGTGTGTGTATGTGTGTGTGTGTGTGTGTGTGTGTGTTGACGAATGGCACTCGGAAATGAACAAGCCTGTTCACAGCACAGCTGATTTACTTTTATTGACGCTCACAAAAAATGGAACAGCTCCCAGAGAGCTGAAAAGGACTAAATGACTGTGGGAACGTAATAAGCTGCATGATTTATGATTATTATTTTGGTCTTATTGACTTCAACTGCATTATATGTGACCATGAACCGTAAAAAAAAAAAAAAAAAAACCCAAAAAAATCGTGAAGAACGTCACAATTGTAATCGGTGGAAAATCTCTGCCGAAAAAGACGGATAAAACCCGTCCGAATTTGGTGATGTTGTAAAATTGATCTCTTACATACTGACGATGGATTATTCTAAGACGTACCATAGTAACCAGCGCTGATCTCTTAATGTTGATATTTCGCAGCAATGAGTGTCACAACACTACGGAAACGGTGAATCATGCCGTGCTTGCTGTGGGTTATGCTGAGGAGAACGGCACGCCCTACTGGATAGTAAAGAACTCTTGGGGACCGCAGTGGGGCATTGACGGGTACGTCCTCTGCAGTCGATCAAATGACTCCAATGGCGCATTTGTATAATCTAATGCATAAGTAATTATTCTTAAACATCCTGAAAAATCCAACCTGTTCGAGATGCATGACTTGTAAATGTAAATGTATTGAATTCACGCAGTGCTCTTTTTTTTTTTTTAAATAATAAATATCACATCCTCCCTTTTCACAGATATTTCTACATCGAAAGAGGACAGAACATGTGCGGTCTTGCTGCTTGCGCATCATATCCATTAGTGTGAAACATTCAGCCGCGTCCAAACCGCAAAGGGAAAATCATCGAGAGTCCAGCTTGACACGATCTTGTTTTGTTTTTTTTTTGTGTGTGTGTGTCAATCAGAAATAACACAATTATTCTGCGTTAAAAAAAAAAAATCATCATTTCACCGATTGTTCGGTTTATCTGACATTTATTGCACAAATGATTTCATTTAAATGCTTCATCATTTTATCAAAGCTTTTGACTGTTTCATATCTTTATGCATTGGTCACGATTCTGACACCTGATTTGAATAATAAAAAAAAAACCTGAATAAAAAAATAAAACCCTTCTGTTTGCACTTCCACTGCACTTCATAAACGGTTCTGACAGAAGTGACGGAGAGACGCATCTATATGTGAATGGACAATGGAGGAGAGAAGCATCTAATCCTTTGTACGATTGATTGCGATAGATCCTAGCTGCAGGCTGAAAATAATAATAATAATAATAATAATAATAATAATAATAATAAACATGATTGGACCAAAGCCCTGGTGGTGGCCGGTAACACCCCCAAACACACCTGCCTTTTCCATCCGAGTACCAGGTGGTGACGAAGAAAGAGTGTGACTAGGGTCTTCATTTTTCCTATGTGCTGTTTGAGGTTCTCCTGATCTCCATATGACGATCAAGCACGTGCAACAAAAGGAACCATGCACAGCAAGGATAAACCCCGTCTTGCCCACCAACCACCGGACTTACACAAGCACAGTGGAGGTGGGCTCAGTGACCTATAAAATCAGGCTGGTAGAAGGACAAAACTGATATGACACATTTCCTAAAAATAGATTGAGCCAGTTCTCTTTGCACTACCATACATGCAGGAAAAAAATCATTGGGTCCTGAGCGAGTGAAGCTGGGCCCAGATCTTACGCCCCTAACTGCGAAATGTGAAATGAATATCAACAACCAGTTGACAATTTTCAAATCTGCTCCTGGCCAAACAAATATACTAGGCAGCTGCCCTTTTGTTAACCCAAAGCCTAGCAACATGTGAATGAGGTAAGGGAAATGTTTTTCAGACATTAAAAAGCGTCCGGCCGGGACTTCTAAACGTGAGAAAATGTCCGGGATTCAGCTTTAATTTCATTACGATGTGCTTATGGTCTGATACTGCATGTGGTCTAATCATTGGTCTACTGGTCTTAGACATGCTCTAATCATTCAGGTGTGTGCATGTCTGCATTGCTTTAACCCCTCTCTGTAATTCCCGCCTTCTCGCACACCGATTGGTCGATTCTAAAAGGCTTGCCACAACTATCGGCCAAATTCCTCCCTCTCAACCATTAGCCTACTCTACGGCGTCAAACAGTTGCTTGACAATAGCCGCTGTCCTGATTCGTAATAACGCCCACGGCCATATAAGCTCATTTTGAATTTCACGTGATCACGTTTGCTTCGCATTACACGGTCATTCAAACGTGTAAATGATGGCAGAACGTTCACTCGTGGCATCCGATCGTTTCTTTCATTCCAAGGACGTTCAAAACAAAGTAGGAAAAAATGTAAAACGTGTGCAGAGTGAAGCTAGTTTTATTGATACATATTTATGTGATGCTAATAGTGGGTCTTTTTCAGCGTATTAAAGTCTGCACTCATAGTAACACTGTTTGAACGCTATTAAGACCCCCCCCTTAAGGTGTCCTCTGTTGACGGTCACCCTAGCTTTTGTGATGTAATGTTACCCGCATCAGCGACAGTGATATAGTACGTCTTCACCGAACATGTTTTTAAGCTCTTAAATAAACTCTAAATAAAAGTATTTTAGTTCATATTGCTTTTCTCTTTATTTACACACGTGCCCTTGAGGTAATCCAAAAAAATACTCCGATTACATGACTTTCGTATTGTGATACTTGGATTACCTTAGTGTTGGCGTTTTTTATGAAGTCATTCGTATCTGTACTGGAATACATTTTTAAAGTAACCCTCCCGTCACTGTCTTCGATACCACCCTGTTAGGGCACCCTTCGTTAACGTCACAAACCACATGCTGGACCTGTGGGTAAATAAAATTCTCCACGACTTGACGAGAGACGATCATGAAGAAAAGAAGAAACAAACGACTACCTCTGGCAAGAGGTTAAAGCTGATGTGATTGCAGTGAAATGTTTATTGAATGTAGATATGTAATCCCGTAACGTAATACTGGTTCAAACGACTCGGCAAAATCGTGTGACAATAAGTCTTCTGGACAAAGCCTTAGAGTAGTTTTAACAATACTACACAATATTATTCTCTAAATATTTTACAGATTCACACTTCAGTGTCTGTCCACACCCCGGCAACAATTTATTAACTTTACAGAAGGCGAAAAGACACGCGATATACGTGCGTGGGTGGAAATAGTATCATCTTACGATAAAGAGTATTCCTAGACAACAGATTTTATACGACATCTAGTCTGAGTTGACTCTAGAGTCTAAACACTACCAGCTTTATGTGAAGTTTCCTTACTTTCAGTGACCACGTACCCATTACTACTGAATTCTAAGGAGTTCCAGTTGAGAACATTGCCTGGTTGAAACGTCCCACCATATGTATAATATGCGATCTGATGAGGAGACAGAACAGAGTCCCACATGTGCACATCGGTCAGCATCCCTACAAACGACTGGGCGGTGTCAAAATTTCCACCGTAAGAATCTTGCTCTTGACCCAAAATGATTTTAGGAGCTCCAGCTAAAGAGCTTCCTGCCTTGATTCCTTTTCGTGAACTCGGGATTCCATCGACCCACAGCTGAGCGAGTCCTGTGCTAGCGTCCCAGGTAGCGCACACTGAATTCCAGGCATTGGATTCGTCCTGCAAGCCCCAAAACATTTCCTCCTTATCTAATATACTTAACAGATACACCCCTTGCTTTGCCTTGAAAATTAAAAATCCATTGGCCGTCGATGGCAGAGAAAGTGAGAAAAGGCTCTGAGCTCTGGAAATGTCGGAGAAGGCACGCAGACACACAGTAAGAGTGCTGAAGATCTTATCCGTCTCAGGACTGAGGACCACGTGATGAGTGTTGGACTCCACGGGAAATGTGAACATTTTACCTGAAAGATCTTTACAACGAAACACAAAATAAAGTTTAAACAGGACCGACTCGAACGATCGGTAATAAGAAGCGACCGACAAACCTTGTCTTTCAGCTTTGGCGAAGAGAAACAGTGAGAGTAAGACCACGAGTCCCTTCATTTCTCAATCAAGTCGACGTCTCAGTCTGTGCTCTGTGTTCGTCTCGTATATGCTTGCGTAATGTGTGTTTTCCAGAGAGGATTTATTATTAGCAACAGCTCGTAAAAGGACCGACACACACACAGTAACACCTCTCGACTAAGCTTGCTCATAACACATAAGTCATATCCCCTGACCTATAACACCTTGAAGCATTATGGGTATTGTAGTTTGAAACACGGTATTTGCGTGTTTTTTTACGTTTTGAAAAAAAATATCTAGCTGCAAGAGGATTCAACAGGCCAACAATAGCCTTTAACTTTACAGGACGCAGGCCCTGGTGGTAGACGGATTACTCCCAAATGCCTGCTTCTCCAAATTCAGTACGTCCTGATGAAAAACAGCCTCGAGATCATGATCTAAACTCATTGTCGTACTCTTGGAGCTGGATGTCTCCTCCTGCTCCTGTAGTGATTTTCGGAGGCTGAACAAAGTATGAGAAACTGACACCTACCTCATGCCCTAGGCAGTAAAGTTCATGTTATGCCCGAGAAGACTGCGTTATATCTGAAACATAACCATGGTACTTGCAGGTGCCAAGACAGCATTAAATATATTCAGTGGCAGTGCAATGTTCTCTCCTTTGGCGCCCAGAAACATTCATGAAAATCCTCTGGTCCCACTATCTCAGGGCACTGCCTCCCTAGATAATGATGTTAACCGTTTGGAGAGTTGGCCCGAGCACCCTGCGCACGTCGATGTCGGGCAGGCGTTGGAAACATCCAGAAGGGCTGAACTGATTACGTATCAACCCATACTTTCACCGCAGATGGGTGGTGAAGAGCAATTGGTAATCTTTATCTGTAAACTCACACCAACAGAATAGAGCAGGAGAAGTGGGAGGTCCTGACAATACAGTGGGTGGTGCAAGATCTCAGATGCGCCCCATTCCATGACGGCCTTCGTTAACATCACAAACCACACATCACTGCGGTGGAAATGATCTGTTATCTGCCTAGCTAACAAGGTTCGTCTTACTCTGTAAAACGGGTAATAGTAGAGTAGTTACAGCTGGAAAAACTTGTCCTATGGGCTATAAAATCCCCTAAAATTAAAAGAGATAGTCATGAAAAACAAAGCGAGATACTGCATGACTTCCTTTGCCAAGAAGTTAAAACTGTGATGCCATTAAATCTTTATTGAATGTTCACACAAGATTGATTCAGGTGACTAAACAAAACGGTAATTGTAAAAAAAAAAAAAAACAAACACATTCTTGTTTTAAATTCTGTCAAATATTACAATCGCGAGTGTCAATATTTCTAAGCATGTTAACAGAGAATTTTTTTTTTTACAGATGAACAATTTCCGTCTACACCCCAAGCACAAATTTAACATAAACAAATACATTTTACAGAAGGAAAAAAAATCATGCAAAATACTATGTATGGGGGAAAAAATATATACAATCTTACGATATAGAGTATTCAGAGAAAACATCTAGTTTGTACGACATCTAGTCTGAGTTGACTCTAGAGTCTAAACACTACCAGCTTTATGTGAAGTTTCCTTACTTTCAGTGACCACGTACCCATTTCTACTGAATTCTAAGGAGTTCCAGTTGAGAACATTGCCTGGTTGAAACGTCCCACCATATGTATAATATGCGATCTGATGAGGAGACAGAACAGAGTCCCACATGTGCACATCGGTCAGCATCCCTACAAACGACTGGGCGGTGTCAAATTTTCCACCGTAAGAATCTTGCTCTTGACCCAAAATGATTTTAGGAGCTCCAGCTAAAGAGCTTCCTGCCTTGATTCCTTTTCGTGAACTCGGGATTCCATCGACCCACAGCTGAGCGAGTCCTGTGCTAGCGTCCCAGGTAGCGCACACTGAATTCCAGGCATTGGATTCGTCCTGCAAGCCCCAAAACGTGTCATCCTTATCTAATATATTTAACAGATACACCCCTTGCTTCTGCTTGTAAATTAAAAATCCATTGGCCGTCGATGGCAGAGAAAGTGAGAAAAGGCTCTGAGCTCTGGAAATGTCGGAGAAGGCACGCAGACACACAGTAACAGCGAAGAAGATCTTATTCGTCTCAGGACTGAGGACCACGTGATGAGTGTTGGACTCCACGGGAAATGTGAACATTTTACCTGAAAGATCTTTAAAACGAAGACGATTAGTTGTTCTGTTCTTTTTTTAAAAAAAAAAAAAACCAGAATTGAATGATAAACCATAGAAACAGGTAGACGAACCTTGTCTTTCAGCTGCGTTGAGGAGAAACAGTGAGAACAAGACCACGAGTCCCTTCATTTCTCTAATCATGTCTCGATCTCTGCATGGCATTGAGCTTGTTCCGAATTTATACGTATGTGTTTACCGGAAACGCGACCGGCCTTTGGACTGTTTTTCACTGCATACGTGACCTTGAGCTGTAAAAATTGTGTCACGGGGTTCCGTTTAAACGGTTTACGACCGACAATTTCTCATAAAACCCCCCTTATCAAAACGAGATCGATGCGTTTCGATATCAGCCGCTCGTGAAATGAGGTTAAAAACAACCGCGTCAACAACGAGCACATAACTGTGCTCTAAAAAAAACAAAAACAACCCAACACTTTTCTTTTCTAACTTGTATCGTGCAAAAATTGCGTTCTACACACGTATGCACAGTTTCGGTGCCAACTTTATTACTGTTTAATAATGTTTGACATGAATTACAAGCAGGATATCTTTCAGTCTAGTTTCCAGAAGCTTCTTAATAAGGAAGCATAAATACTCATACTGGGAACGGTCCAATAGCATGCCTTGTTACTGATGATCCCAATTGATTTATTGTAAGTAAGTTACTCATTTCAGTATCAATATCAATATCAACAAATACCACAAACATACATGTACTTGCTCTGAAAAATAAAAAGGCATTGTTGCCCAATTCCAGGCACATATTGCCTCAGGCATGTTTTTGCCCTGGGATTAGTGGATTTGAGTTCAGTAGTTCACTCTACTCTATTGGTAAATGGCGCACTTATATAGCTTTACACTGTGTCTCATTCACCCATTCACATACACACAGTCACACACCAATGGTAGCAGAGCTGCCATGCAAGGCGCTAACTTGCCATCGGGAGCAACTCGGGGTGCAGTGTCTTACCCAGGGACACTTCATCATGTGGAGTCACGTGGGCCGGGAATCGAACCGCCGACCCTATGATTAGTGTACGACCCGCTCTACCACCTGATCCACAGCCGCCCAAATGGACAGGCTTAAAACCACAGCCTGTTTAGCTAAACGGCTTCTTGACATGTTTCGATTGCATTTAACACCATCAGCAGTTCGTTAGCTGTAATAGAGTGTACACGGTCCAATACGGTGTTCCAGAAGGGTCTGCTTTAGCCCTCCTTATTATTCTCCTGTTATATTTATCCCCATGGAGATAATGACGTAATTTGCAAACATAATGTCACTTCTATGTTGATGATTGCACAGTTAAACTCATCACGGTAAAGCAGAAACACTGATATATCAGTCAGGAATAAGATGGCCGTTCTTTTCTCATTTCTCTCTGGAGCTCTTTAAGGTTCTTGAAGGACCTACCGAAGAAGACATAACAGTAATAAAACAGCACATTCTCTTTTGAGAAAAAGCCAAAATAAAACAAATGCTAACCGCACATAGCAATGAGAAACCAGTACATGTTTTTGAAATAACCTCTAGATTAGAATATTGTAATATGTCGCTTCCTTGTTGCCTGCTGTGCTGTCTCTAAACGTAACATTCAGCGAGTTAAGAATATGATCAGTAGAGTAAATCATTACCAGAGCAGAAGAAAAAAGAAGACTTCAAGGGTTTAAGCAATAGTTTATAATCAAAATATTGAAACTCAAACATTTGGTTTAACGGTTTCAGGACTGAACCAAAACACTCGGCTGTTTTAGCCTTGACTTCAGACCCGAATAATCTCAGGGACATCTGTCAGAAACTTGTGTGGGACATGTCCCTATCATTCCACCCATGTGGCACATGACTTACTCTCAAATGTTGTTGAGTTTGGGTGCATAAGGGTCTGTTATTGAGACAAATACAAGCTTATTCGAATTTGAATTAGCATATTTATGCATATTCATAGAATTTGGTATTTGAATCAGAACAAATCTGTAGGGATGGTCTTGCGCAACGTCCTTAATTTTGGTACTTTCTTGGACAAAAATACATATTATGCAAAAACGCTGTCGTCATTTCTAAAATGACATGTTTAGGGTGGTTTTAATATGTGCAGTGTTTCTTCACGGCGTTGGTTGTATTTGTTATTTCATAAATAACAGTATTTAGTGTTTGAATGTGAATTTTGTTTATTTGAATTATACACGTCATATTCCTTTTTTTATGTGGTGTATTTAATAGGTTTTTTGTTGTTGTTGTTGTTGTTGTTTTTGGACGTCCCAGGGGTTAAGATTTGGCTTTAAAAACATATCATACGAAATTACGGGTTACGGTTATAAGATTTAAAAAAAGAAAAGAAGAAAAAATAAGAAAATCAAAACCTTAAATACACATTTAAAATATTCAGTTCTCACAGAATGAAGATTTTATGTGAATCAGGTCACATATGAGGCATTCGGGGAAGAGTAGAATTTTGGGGCGTTCAAACAAAAAAAAGTTTTTCCATTCTACTCAAATTTTCTATGATGATATTAATGCACACGATGCTCAGTGTAACTGTTAAAGAAACTTTCTAGCTTGTTAGGCGATGCTACCGTTAGCTTGTTGGCACTCATTAGCAGCTAACAGCTAAAGTTAACTGTTTCAGAGGAACATAAATAATTATATAACTATAATGGCTCATTATAGTCCATATCTTCAGTTTTGACTCCACATCTCTTCACCTCACTTCACGGACGACTGTGATTGGCTGAGTTTGACCACTCCGAATGTGTCTACTTTCACACGGGAATTTCTTATTTTCCAGATTTGATTTTATGTTTGTCTATTTAAGGCTCTTTTTTAAATCTCAAATACCTGTACTCTTGAATGATACATTTTTTAAAAGGCTAATCTTTCCCCTAGCAAGTAAAAAAAAAAATTGGCAAAACTGTAAAAAAAAAAAAAAAAAAAAAAAAAAAAAAATGATTTTATTTAATCTAAAGTGTATACTGGATAATTCAAACATACGAAATTTATATAAAAATACTTGTTAAGATTCTTATTCAATGCAACAAGAACAAGAAGTATTAGCAAAGTCGTATTATTTACAAGGTTAATGCTGACAGACAAAATTTCACTCCGTCCAGGATTTCATGTTTTTGCTATCGCGGAAATCAACGTAAATTTTCAGAATTACTGCAGATTTACCGTAGATCTGCGCCCAGACGCGTCATGTGATGTCGTCACTACGCGCATTCAACCAAAGAACTCTTCGACTCACACGTCGAACACGAGTACGGCTAAAAGGTTTACCAACAAACATCAACGTGAAAGGCCGGGAAAAACTATTTCCTGAAATTCCGGTTTTGCCAATTCAAGAAAAAAAAAACAACAACAACTCAGCAAGTTGCATCGCAAATTTTGGGGGAAAAAGCCGCCGCAAAATCAAGCAGTTGTTGGTAACAACAATCTACCCCCCGTCTGCAAAATATTGTACGGACTGAAATTTAGTTCAAAAGGTTTATGTATAATTCAAAGTCATTTATAAAATGTAGAAAATACATGTATATAGTATGTCAGATTGCACGTTCCATATTTTTAATCGAGAATCAGTTTGAAGACAGCTCACCTTTTTGATTGGTCAGTGCAAACTGTGCTCGGGAGGCAGTAAGTGTCTTATGATTGGTTGATGCAAATGAGGTCTGGCAGTGGTCCCGCCCCCACGTAGGTTCTCCTCGTCACGTGGTTGAGTGCAGTCTCCTCAGCCGGTGCTTTAAGGGAGAGCGGCGTGTCCTCTATCCATCCAAGGCCAGTTTTACTTTCGGACAGCAAATGTAAGGTTTTTTTTTTCCATTTCAGCAGCACATCTTTGCTTTAGATATAACATACTGAAAGCTTGAAATAATCAGTCGAGCGGTTGTTTGAGTCAGTTTAGCGTTTAAACGACTCAGCATTGAACAAAAGATCTGCAGAGTCGGTTCAGGAACCTTTTATTTATTCAGCAGTAAAGCAGGTTCTTTTATAATATTATTAGCAAAACATGCAGTTTTTAAAAATGTATTTTTGTAATAATAATGATGATAATTGTTGTTCTTTACATAACAGTGCTTACGCTGTGTAACTTTTTGTCCTAGCTAGCTTCAATGCTAGTTAGCGAAACGGATATGAATAAAATAAACGTCGCACAAATTGAGCACTTTTACTAGAAATAACAGCTCAGACTGATCATCGGGTCAATAACAGCATGATTGCATGTCTTTACGTCAATTTACGTGTGCGTTATTTAGCGCATTAGCTCTCTGACGGCCTACAATGTAGTCAAGCGATAGTTTTGACTTCCCACCCGCATTTGGACAGACCCCGCCTACTGGGCTACGATTGGCTGGCACGGCCCCGATTTCTGACCTGTGATTTGGCTAGTACTTCTGGCCATTCAGCAGTAGCCAATCATAGCGCAGGAAGCTCGAGACGTCAAAAACGATTAGGAGGATAGAACATGAGTGTTAATGTTAGAAGGTCGTTCACCTGGCCAGTTTATCCAGTCTCAGTCTCTCTCTCTCTCTCTCTCTCTCTCTCTCTCTCTCTCTCTCTCTCTCAGCTTGCAGTTGTATTTGTTCAGATATTTTGCTTTGTCATCGTGCCAATCCACAGCCCCAAACCCAGGGTGTTATTTTATCCACCAAAAAAAAAAAAGCACAGTGAGCTCCTTAACTAAGTAAATAGTTTTAAGGATTTTCTCTTTTGGAAATAAAGTGAAGTTTTTGTCTTTAGTAAAGCCTCCCCAGGCACCTGACCTGCATGTGATCTGCAGTGTGTTATTGCGGTGTTATTCATTTCACACCCCCAGTGCTGCTGAATTCCCCATTCCGATTGGTCAGGTTCACGTTCTATATTAAATCCACAACAACTTTTATCGTTTCTATAGAGACGGCACCTAGACGGAGCGAATCCTTCACGTAACCCGAGACTTGACGATATTTAACGGACTTGAAAACCGAGTTAACGGAGTAAAACATGTCAGGGCTGATTTGGTGACGTTTCGGTAAAGACCCGTTTGTTTAACGTTCAAGAAAAGAGTCTCCAGTGTCGGTGATCTTGTAACGTTTCCCTCCACAGGAAAGTCTTCAAGACGCGAACAGTTTACGCTTTAATAAAATGTTGACTCGGTAACATATTGTAGGCGCTTTGCGTACTCTCAAGCCTCTTGTGCCTGATTTCTCTTGTCAGCTGCAGCAAGCCCTCGAGATGTCTGCTGGAAACGCCAAGATCGGTCACCCTGCTCCTCAGTTCAAGGTCACGGCAGTGGTGGACGGCCAGTTTAAAGACGTCCAGCTCTCCGACTACAGAGGTATGCGGAAGTCGATCACTGAAACGGTTTGGTTAAGGGAAAGGATGAGGATTGTTACTGTTTTGAACGCTGGTGCCATTTTGGCACGATCCCAAGTCCTGGGCCTTAGTTTCTCGGTTGTCCAGTCACCGCCTGGCAACTGTTGCCATGCGCCATTACCTCGGACAAGCTTCGAGAAGGTCCAGATTATGTGGAAAAGCGAGACTTGGTGTTTGAATGTCTTTTACCTGGTCAGAAATGGTTTCGAAATGTGAGCTTTGGCTTGGAAACAAGCAAACACTGACAATCCCAGTGTCTGTACATTTGTATTTATTTATTATGATTAATAATCTGTAATTACAACCTCTTATACCACGGTGCTGTTCTGATTGGTCAGAAGGTGCGTTGTTGCGGTGATGTGTGAATGAGGAATTAAACACTTCAGGACGCACTGTTTTGGAGAATATTAACCGTGCTCCGTGTCACACCACGCTGTTGTTGATTCTTTTCCTATAACCTCATGTCTCGTCATGTCTTATTCCTGGTTTATACGGTAACCCTTTGTGGCAAAGTCTCCAGGTCTGAACATTTGTTTATCCTGTTTAAAGTCCATACAGGAATTCGCAGTTTTTAAAAGATTTTATTTATTTATTTATTTATTTATTTATTTATTTTAATGGATCGTTGCAACCAAAAAGGCTTGTTTTTTTTTTTTTGTTTTTTTTTTTGGTGGCAGTTTTTCTTTAAAAAAAATAAATAAATAAAATAATAATAATAATAATAATAATAATAATAATAATAATAATAATAATAATTTTTTGTTTTGAAGGAAAGTACGTGATTTTGTTCTTCTATCCCCTGGACTTCACCTTCGTGTGCCCCACCGAGATCATCGCCTTCAGCGATCGCGTCGAAGAGTTCCGTAAGATCGACTGTGAGGTCCTCGCTGCCTCCACCGACTCTCACTTCAGTCACCTGGCCTGGTGAGGAGCGTCTGCACCCCACACACACACACACACACACACACACACACACACACACACACACACACACACACACACACACACACACACACACGGTGTGGTGTTTTGGGTTTTTTCTCCACTTTCTTAATAAATCAGCCCCCAGCCTGAACACCTGCTAATGTGTATTAGGCCCTGACTGGTAGAAAAGTCCTATGATACAGACTATAAGCAGAAAAAGATGTACAGTAGGAACCCGTACCCACGGGGGATAGGTTTCAGGCTCTCTCTGTGTGTGTATGTATATTAATTATAATCTCTTTCCTTGTATCCTTTTACATTTCCAAATATTGAGAACGCTTCTGTCTCTAGATGAATATTGAACTTTTAACACTCGGCGTGTGTCTGTACGTGCGTCTGTGCACGTTGGACTGGGGTTTGGTCCGAAGATTTACCAGCGACTGCCTTATCGAAGGTCGCCCCCGTTACCCTGCCCCTCTGTGATAAGAGCAGCGAGAGCAGAAGAATGGTCAGACTAGCACAGATGCACAGTGAGGAGTAACGGCCGTTCATTCATTTCTAGAAGCCCCTGTAACGTTCAGGCTTGTCTGTAACACCGTTATACCACGGGTTAGGAGGAACAACAGTAAGTAATTATTTTGGTAAGAATTTATTTAGTCCATGATTAATGAATGATTTATTACCTTCAGGCAAAAGTATGGGGGAAGTGGTCGCTCAGTGGTGAAGATGTTTCTGATTAGAAGGTCATGAGTTCAAATCCCAGCACCACCAAGCTGCCACTACTGAGCCCTTAACCTTCAATGCTCGGAGATGACTGTAAGGCGCTCCGGACGGGTGCGTCTGCCAAACGCCGTGAATGTAAAATAAAGTATAAATGATGCCGAGTTTCTAAAACGCTTCCGTTTCGATACGTCTTCCTTCCGGGAAATGCAGACTTCCTGTATAATAATCGGTGTGTCTCGCACCCACGTTTTTAATCGGTGTGTCTCGCACCCACGTTTTTAATCTGAAGTCTCGCACCCACGTTTTTAATCTGAAGTCTCGCACCCGAGCTGTAAACCGGTTATGGCTTTGGCGTTGGCGACAGAAGAGCTGCAGAGATGCAGAAGTTCTTGCTGAACGTCTTTAGTATGTGGGATAAAGCCCCCCCCCCTCTGTTTTTGTGTCCCGATAGGATCAACACCCCGAGGAAACAGGGAGGTCTGGGCTCCATGAACATCCCTCTGCTGGCCGACCTGACCCAGTCCGTCTCCCGCGATTACGGCGTGCTGAAGGAGGACGAGGGCATCGCCTACAGGTGACCGCTGCACTCGCGCTGGATTACTGTGTACCGTCGGCAGAAATACAAGCTGAGCAAGCAAACGTAGATGTACACGACTACCTTTTAATGTCGTTCAGCTACTTCGGTCATGTAGTGTGTTTTGAAATGTGTCCAGGATGTTTGATTGCGTTCAAGGCGACACAAACCACACGATAACGTTTTATGACGTTTTGTATATTATCTGAACCGCACGTATAATCGATCACGCTTATTCCCCTGTCGTGAGCGGTCCGTTTTGCGTTCTCGCAGAGGGCTGTTTGTGATCGACGATAAGGGCATCCTGAGGCAGATCACCATCAACGACCTGCCCGTGGGCCGCTCGGTGGACGAGACCCTCCGCCTGGTTCAGGCTTTCCAGCACACCGACAAGTACGGAGAAGGTGAGTTCAGCCTGAAGTTCTCCACAACCCTGCGCAGTCACGTGACCTACAGAACGCGTGCACGATTCCGGCCGGGCCGTATGCTAGGACTTGTTTTCTGTAAAGCTGCGGTTTTGGGCATCGTTCGCCTAGTTTCGGGGGTGTCGTTTCTCCACTGCCGATTGGCTGAAGCTGCAATGTCCGGGATATCTGAAGAGCTCGATGTGGCGTTCACGAAAACTTGAAGCTGAATACGATTCTTTTTATCGAAATGTCAAGTATTAAAGACTACTTTAAGTATTATTCGATCATTGAAAGTATTAAAGTAAATCCACTACCACACACGAGGCACGTGGTTCTGCGGAGTTTTGCGATTGGCTGCAGTGGCATTTTGTGCAGGAACTACAAGCCAATCGGTTACAAGCGCTCTGAGGGCGGGAACTCGCGCCTTACTGGGACGATCGCTTAGTCCCTGTGAAGTGCCGTGAAACACCCGGTGTTATTCGACACGTTGACGTAATTTCCGCTGAAACAGAAAGTCCGGGCGGGATATCAGTGGCTCCTCCTCCTTTTGAAATGGCCAATAGTGTTTAGCCCAGGTTAAGCCATGCTGGACGGTTAGTTCCATGGGAAAATGGTTTAAAACGGTGATTATTTATTTTTTTAGTGTTGGAGCAGGGAAACTTCTTCAGATTCTGGAGAGCATTTGATTGGACAGAAAATCTGATGAGAAGCTGAAGTGCAGAACGAGGTCATCAAAATTGTTGCTCCGTATCGTTGGTAGACAGAGGTAGAGTTTTTAATTTTGTCGTCGTCTTGGCGCTCACAAGCTTATCGTTAACCTTACGGCGAACATATTCGCCATGATTTCATGGGGACTTCAAGTGCTGGGTCCTTTTTTTTAAAAAAAAAAATAAATATTTTTTTCCCCCCTTTTTAAACGATGCGTTGTCGCCTCACGTTTTAAAGGCACGTCTAGCAGAAATGAGCAAGCGTGCCAGACTCGAGTAACGACTTTTACCACAACACAGGGCGAAGAACACCACGGCGAACTGCGCGATGAAAACAATAACAGGAAATCCTCGGCAGATGATAACCGTCTTGAACGGAGACCTAACACGAGGCCTGGATTGACCTTGTTGCTTAGAAACTACTGCAGTCATTCAGAAATATATTTTTTTTTGGTTTTTAATCAAACGAGGAGCAAGAGTGCGAGAATTTTTAAACGATCAGCCGAATAAGATCCGAACACCGCCGAAGATCCTTAAATCTCGCCTCGGAGATCATCCAGCTGAATAGACCTCGGATATAAAAGCGGGTCTGTAATGTAACGGTTTTGAATGCGGATTAAATTTTGAACCTCTCCCCCCCCCCTCCCCCTTGTCGCCGTTCAGTCTGCCCTGCTGGATGGAAGCCCGGAAGTGACACCATCGTCCCTGACGTTCAGAAGAGCAAAGAGTTTTTCTCCAAGCAGTAACGTGTTCCTCGCGTCTGCCCCGGAGACTCCGACCCAGCGGGGTACTGAAGCACTGAAAAAAAAACCCTGTTGGGGTTTCCTTTTTGTTTTCTGCTGTTTGAGCCTTAGAGAATGAATTCCAACAGTAACACTTATGTTTTTGTCTGCTGTTTCTTTAATTGAATTTAAGTCTGTTGTAACATGTTCTGAAATTCCTACAGTGTTTTTTTTCTTCTTTTTTTTCTGTTATGAAACCATCGTAAAAGAATTTGTACTAGTCAACCATCCAGGTCTGCTGTGTTAACCGTCCTGACATTGACCAATAAAGATGGTGGTTTAAAATCACTTTTTTCTTTTCTTTTCTTTCTCCATTTACTTTTACCTATTTATTTGGACGTGACCTTGGCTCAGTGGTCACCAAGCCTGTTCCTGGAGATCTACCTTCCTGAAGACTTTTTTAGATGAACAATGTAGCATCACTCACTGAGATTCTAATCCAAATTTCCTGACCCTGTGAAAACTGTTAGCCCTCATTGGTTGATACTTACCGGGCAGGTCATGATCTAGAAGGTGGTTCGCCCAAGACTACGCTCTGCCACAACGCTGAAGCTGTTCTGACCCCTGCGAGTTCCCTAAATGTGTAGAGAATCTTGTGTAATTTCTGATCGGGTGACTGACTGCGTTTGCGCTCCGTCCTGAAAATGTCTGCAGTTTCCCCGTGAGTTTCTGCACAGTCCCTCGGGTTTAATAAAGTTTCTATCCGCCCGTCAGTGGCACTAAGATCGGCCGCAGATCTCAAAATCTCTACTCGCTACCAAAGAATTACATGCAGTAGAATTTGGCCGGTGGTGTAAACCTGGGGTCTATCCTGGGAACGTGGGGGTAAGGTGGGAATACACCAGTCCATCCACATGCTCACACACTCATTGAAACCTTAGAAATTAGAGAAGAGTTATACAGTGAGTACAGGTGCGTCTCAAAAAATTTGAATATCATGGGAAAAGTAAAAAAATTTTCCCGTAATTTAATCCAAAAAGTGGAACTTTTAATATATTTTAGATTAACGCGGAAATCAAAAACCCAGTATCTCAAAATATTCGAATAAAGAATTTATAATCCAGAAATGTCGACCTGAGAAGAGCTCTAATGAGCTGATTAACTCAAAACACCTGCGAAGGTTTCCTGAGGCTTTAATCTCTCAGTCTGGATCAGTACACACACGATCACGGGGAAGACGGAAGGAAATGTTGCATTTCATTTGGAAATCAAGGTCCTGGAGTCTGGAGGAAGAGTGGAGAAGCTCCCAGGACACACCACAGGTGAGTTGGAACTGATCGAATTTACGAAGGTGGGTCAAATGAAAACGTGGAAGTGCGACATGAAGGAATGAGGAATCTGGAAACATCTTTAAAACCTGGAACGCTTACGCTTAAAGAAATAAAAACGATGTAGAAAAATGACGCCTATTTGCAAAAAAAAACAAAAAAAAACCCTTTTCTTTGATACACTGTGTATTCACTTCATACAATAAAAGGTATTAAATATGTAATGAGCCTAGTGACAACTAGATGGAGGTGTTTCACCAATTTCTGATGAAATGCATTAGTGTTTGTGTGTGTGACGGTTCGGTCATGTTTGTCAACACGTAAGGTGATGCACTCGTCTCCTCCAAGAAGCTTGATGACCATCCGTGCCACATTCTACCTTCTACCCTGGGTGTAGTATAGACGCTCCACATAAACAAATGATTAAAAACCTTGTTGATGTGGTGAATTTTTCGATAAGGAGATGTTTAACATGTATGGAAGGAGTCTCCAGTGTCAGTGCTTTGTAACAGTCAGCGGTAAAGCTGTCTTTTTTTCCGACAGTCTACACGACACGGTTTCTCATTAACACGACAAGCTGTGTGTGTGTGTGTGTGTGTGTGTTTAACTTCAAAAGAAATAAAAACAGAGCGGTTGGTGAGGGAATGACTGTTTATAGCTATAACGTTAGTAATAACAGGAACTGACTTGTTTCGCAGATGTTCCACAACATTAAATGTAACTATAAATGGATAAAAGGTATGAGTCTAGCACACCTGAAATACTGAACTGAGTTTTCAGGAGCACAGCTGTGTGCTTCTCATGCAAGCAAATTGGCCATAACGAGCGCTCGTGTTAAAAGGACGTACGGTAAACATACATTAATGCTGATCCCTGACTCGGATAACGTGCCCTCATGCCTCCATTTGGGGTTACCCAGACTGGGCTTGGCTCGCTAATGCTACCTTTGAACAGACGTGGACTTGTTGCTCAATGTTACGTCATGGTGTGCATCTTAAATGGGTCACGTATTGAAAGCAGGAATGATCTTGAATATCATCGCTCACATGGATATACACTTGGTTTAAATTTGTACATCATCATCGCTTTTGAAGATAGAGGTAAGGGAGCAGATTTACAGAAATCAGGATGTGGAGAGGGACCACCGCAGGACCACAGCTTAGCTGATATTATTTGGGCGGTGGAGCATTGACACTAGTAAGTAGTTTGTTATGCAGCCAATAATAATTTACTTAATAATGATTAATAATCAGCGTAGTGGTGGCTCAACGGTTAAGGCTCATGGTTACTGATCAGAAGGTCGGGGGTTCAAGCCCCAGAACTGCCAGGCTGCCATTGTTGGGCCCTTGAGCGAGGCCCTTAACCCTCTCTGCTCCAGGGGGCGCTGTATCATGACTGACCCTGCGCTCTGACCCCATATGTGACAAATAAAGGCTTCTTCTTCTAACAGCAGTGCCGAGGTCCGAAATGGACACGGATGAAGTGCTAGAGCCATGGGCCTGCGGAGCATAGCCAGGGGGTCTGCGATTTGCTAACGCTGTTAGAACCATGAACGCACCGTTATCTGACATCTATAAATAAAGTTAACTTGAATGTAATGACAAGATTTAAAGAATGGGTTCTAAAGATCACTCTTTCATCTTATCCCGGTCAGGGTTGGAGCAAATCCCAGAACCACTGCGCCTCAAGGCGGAAGATTTTATGATATCAGGATCAGATGCCAGGGTATTTCAGTGCACCACATACATGCACTTATTCACACCTAGGGGCAATTTAACAGAGCTAATCCACCTACCTGTACCTGCATGTTTTGGGACTAAGCTCAGAAAGCTGACAACCCAAAGGAAACCCATGCAGACACTGGGAAAACTTGCAAAACTCCACAAAGGTGGCAACGCTACCCACTGTACCACCACGCTGCCTGCGGAAAAACCTGAAATGAGAAGAAGAAAAAACTTTTCTGGTGGCTCCAATAAATAGTCAAAACTTTTACAGTGATTTATTTGTTTGCTTCGTGTTTAGCACGTTTACCTCCCACCTCTGGATTTCAGGGGTTTGAATCCTGACTCCGCCCCGTGTCCACCGAGTTTGCACGATCTCCCCATGCTTCGTAGGTTTCCTCCAGGTACTCCGGTTTCCTCCCCCAGTACGCTGACTGGCATTCCCAAATCGTCCGTAGTTTATAAATGTGTGTGCGATTGTGTCCTGTGATGGGTTGGAACCTTGTCTAGGGTGTCGCCTGCCTTGTGCCCCGGGTTCCTTCGGATCGGCTCCGGGCTCCCTGTGACCCTGTATAGGATAAACGCTACAGATGGATGGGTCTGTGACCGAAAAACATTTGAGAACCTTCGCATTAGAGGACGATTAACGCTGTCCCGGGGAAAGTGGGAGTAAACAGCCTAATGTGTGTAACAAGGTGGTAGGTGTGTGTGCGTAACGAAGCGGTCAGTGACAATAAAGTGCTTCAAAGCTCTAACACCTCTGTCACTTCTAAACCTTATACACTCATGCCATATCACCACCCACACACACACACACACACACACACACAGCGTCTTCTCAATGGCGATCTATTTAACTTCATATGGGCTACATTGTGAATTTGATGTATATATATTTGATTCCTGTATGAGGTTTCTGGCAATTGTAGTATCTTTTTTTACTTGTTGTTATTGAAAAACTGGTCATGTGAAAAGTGGTCCAATAAAACTAATACATTATTATTATTTTTTAATTACTAACCACGTGACTCAGTAATTGGGATTAAAGGGGCCGGATTAAGAGTGAAGGATGGGAAACAAATAATAAATGTGGCGAAAACAACCTCGGGTCTATTAATAGGAGAAAACAAATCTATTTTTCAGCGAAGAACCGACCTCAATCTCTCTCAGCTCTTTCATGTCATTTGTGCTTGCCATAGCTCTAAATTTGTGCAAACTACCCGGAAAATGTCAGCGGTTCTTATTTTTATCTCAGGTTTTCTTTTCGCCGAAACTGTTTTGGGAACTCGAGAGTCGGGGAATTTCCCCAGTTGCTAACTCTTTCACCCATTCACACGCGCGGCTCATTCACTGAACTTCAAAGTCAGGAGCAAAAGAAAAGAGAGAGAGAGAGAGAGAGAGAAAAACTCTGCTTAAACCGGTAGTGTGGGCGGGGTTTCCTGGCAGTTCTACTCTCGATGACGTACATGTTAAATATTTGTCCATTTTTGGATTCTACGTTTACGTAAGCACGTTCTGTACGCACACTTCAGAGCGCGCGTGAAGTATATATATATATATATATATATATATATATATATATATATATATATATATATATATATACACTATAAGTATATATGGAAGTATAATACACACACACACATACACACACACACACACACACACACACACTATTTGGTATGCACTGTTACAAACAACACACTAGATGTTTTTTTTTTTTTTTTTAAGTATTTTACTTAAATACAAAAACAACAACAACAACAACAACAAAACACCTTTACAGTAACAATGTGTCCAGAATAAACGGACGTAAACAATGAAAATAACTTATCGGGTTGTATTCATAGGATATCACTTGCACAAAGATGATGAAGTGTTGCTGACAGTCCTGACAGTCCTTTCATTTTTCTTTCGTGTGCATTTCATCTGGTACCATAAGAGCAACATGTTTATAAAGGAAATGCTTAATAAAAAAAAAAAAAAAAAACCCAACAAAAACAGACACATAGCAACACATTAAAAAGTTTTCTACAAGAAACATACGCTCGAATTCATTCAGTGCTGCAATGCAATAATGTCAAGAAATCTTCCAGTGTTTCCCCCTTTTTTTGCATTAAAAAAAAAAAAAAAAAAAAAGACTGTTCGTGAGTTCGTGTACGTCTCAGTACGACTTGATCTTCGGCGTCACCATCAGCTGGCACCCGCTGCTCACGTGCGTCATGACCTTCTGCTTGAGTTGCGCTACCTGCTCGCGCAGCAGGGACGCGGTGTTGGACAGCCCGGCGTTGTCAGTCTTCAGCACCTTCACCTTGTCCTCCAGCCGCGAGATGCGCTCCAGCTTCCGCCGCCGGCACTTGGTGGCAGCGAGTCGGTTGCGCAGGCGCTTGCGCTCGGCTTTGATGCGCTCCTGCTCCTCCAGGTCGACCGGCGACGTCGGCGGCGAGCCGTCCGCGCAGGCGCCGTGCACGTCGGGGACGATCTGCGGCTCCTCTTTGAGAGCCGAGAGCCTCGGAGCGTGCTGGAAGGGATGGTGAGGGTGGTGATGGTTGTGGTGATGCTGCTGCTGCTGCTGCTGGTGTTGGTGATGGTGGTACTGATGATGTTGAGGCAGATAGCTGATGGTCGCGCTGGGGTAGGTGCCCGGCGCTGCGGACTGCTGGACGCTAGTGTTGGGGCTGCAGCTGTTCAGCGTGGCGTACACGCGCGCCTCGGTCTGCACGGACGGCACTCCTCCTGCGCCGATGGACACGTTCGGCGGGGCCACATGGTTCATCTTGTGCAGCTCGTCCAGGGCTTTGACAAATCCGTCCGCGAAGCCTTCCTGCTCCTCTGTGATTGAGCGACTGTACAGGTGGTACTGACCCGGGGTTGGGCTCGTGATCACGCCTCCGCCGCTCTGCGCGATGAGACGCTCCAGCTCCGGAGAGGCAAGTTTCAGCGAGCCGGTGTCTGCGCTCCCGGCCGTGTAGAAATCACCCTTGAAGTTGCGGTAAGGCTCGACAAAGCTGGCGCTCATGCTCTGCTTTAGATGCTTGTAGTCGCGCAGGGCCACGGCGTCTGGAGTGCCATAAGCAGAGAGAAACGAGTCGTCATGATAAAACGGTTGCTCCATTTTGGTTGATATGTGACACATTTAGAGAGCAGGACTTATTATCTCTCTCCCCCTCTCTCTCTCTTTTTGTTTAATATATAAAGATATGAGAGTACACTTTATAGCGCACAGTGTCCAAACATCTCGTGCGTTCCGTAAATATTAACAAAAAGCCCAGAGAAATTAAAACAGGCTATAAAAACTATATAAAAAAAAAGACTTCCAGGAGGAAAAAAAAACGTTTTGTTTACTGTACCAAGTCTCCAGACGCTTTTCCTTTTTTTTTTTTCCTTTAACAGCTGCCTCAAAATGATGTCCAAAACCTCTCTCCTTCCGAAACGCTTATTCACAGCGCGCACATACACACGCGCACGCGCACACACACATATATATTGATATATATACACACACACACACCGCGCCGTCTGTGCGCGCACTTTCCATCCACAGCACGCGTTATCTAAACTTCCAGCGCGCCGCCTCGCTTCGTTTTATACTCGCGTGCTCGAGACGCGCGCCGCCTATTGGCCGAAACAGGCCACGCCCGCTTGGATGACGTTGTTGCCAGGAACTACCGAGAGTTGAAAACAAGGCTGGAGGCGCTCTCTCGCGTAGTCTCGTTTCCATAGACGCATTCGACCGCTTGTTAAAAAAAAAAAAAATACAACAACAAAAAAACAACAAAACAAAACTGAACCAAACAAGAAAACAAAGCGCTTTTAGCAAAGTTTCCCTCCACGGGTGGGAAAGAAGGGAGAAAAGGAAAAGCAATAACAATAACACCAGCTTGTCATTATGGTCAGAGCAGACTGGCTGAGAAGGTTATACATTTATCTGAGGTGGCTTGTTGGCTATAGACAGAAGTTAAACTAGGATTTAGGAGGTGAGGAAGCCTCACTTCTTCTTTTATAGGTGGCAACGACAGCAGTGTTTACGTGTTTATGTGTTGCTATAGGCTATAGAGTTTCTAAGATAGGTGTCAAAAGGGAAATGCGTTGAAAAAAACAAAACAAACAAAAAAAAAAAACAACAACATGTGAGATATGTTTATTTCTGTCCTTATCGGTTTCAATAAAGTCGTCAGTCCGGCATTAGAACGCTATCAAAATATCTCATTTAATTCCCGGCGAAGGTAATTGCGATGGAGTGAAGAATTCTACAGTGTTTCATTGTTAGTTTGGTACAACGGTGTGAAAAATCCTTCATCCATCTCGAATAAGCACTTTTATCCTTATCAGGGTCACGGTAAGATCCGGAGTCTATCCTGGGAACGCTGGATGGGAGGCGGGATAGGCCCAAATTCGACTTGCCAATCATCCTACAAGCATATTTTTGAGAGGTAGGAGGAAACCGGAGAACCTGGACGAAACCCACACAGACACATGGAGAACATATGAAACTCCACACACACACACACACACACACACACACACACACACACACTAACCTGAGCTCAGGATGGAGCCAGGAACCGTGGAGCTGTGTGGCTGGCAATGCTACCCACCATACCACCATACCGCCCACTAAGATTAAGCTTTCCAACAAGCTTTTCCACTTCCTGTTTATGTAATCTTACACTCTTAGACGGCGTAGAAACCCGTCTCTCTTTTGGTACTCTAGAACAGAATGAGTAAAACCCTTTGTGTAAGCTGAGAACCCTTAATTATCCAACAAACCCTTAAAGAATCAGTGAAGAACCATTAAAAAAAAAAAAAAAATAAAGGAAATCTTTCCGTCTTCTAACTCCGTGTTCTCAGAGTCGGGGTCCATGAAGCAAAGCGCAAAGCCGTGAATGAAAAAAAAACCCAATTAATTGTTACGGTGGTGGAAATCACAACCGACCTTCATCAGAGTTGTTATATTTATGATTGAGTTCCATAGCTCGAATAATTAGACAAAATATTATCACATCGAGGTTAATTAATGAGGTTAATAGTTGAATTTGTATTTGTGTTCATAAAATAACATTTTGATAACATGGATTTGTTTTACAATGAAAGGAGTGCCTGGCTGCCAAAATGGTAAAGCTGACTAACTAAAGGTACAGAAGATTTAAAGCTACAGAAAAGTGTATGGTACAGTTCAGGACCTGAGACTGTATAGACTTCTACATGATAATTTAGGTTAGATCTACACAAAATATCCTGTGGTTAAAGCCCTATTCAAAAGAAATGAACATTAACGTAACAGGTCGTTCAGAGTGTCTTTCCCGAAGCGTTTCAAAGCTCATGTCAAAAAGAAAGCGTGCTCTGCCGTAGCCATGCGGTTTACGGATAATAAAGCGATCGGCCGATCGCCGTTTGTCCCCTTATGGCCTGCATTTCTCTGCTGAGAAGAAGGACCATCTGAGCCGGCTTGTGAAATCTCCTCCACTGTGTAGGATGGAGAGAAAAGAACGAGGAGGTGTGGAGGACAACGGAGGCATGCGGCCTCGAGTTCGAGTTTGTAGAGTTCTGAGCGCATTTCTGCAGAAGTCCTGAGCTGAAAAATGCATCCGATCCAATACCATGTAAATACGACGTACCACGCCTGCACGATTAAACACGGCGTAAACCGCGCAGCAAGAAACACGAGAGGGAGGAATGCAGCAGAGTTCTAAGAGCGGTAACAAATCAAACGTGTAATAAAGAAGGTATTAAGATAAAGCGGTAATAACAAATCGAGGAACGCATGGGGGAGAAACATGGGAATTAAAATCAAACATTTTAATATAAATTGAAATAAAAAATGCTCGTAAAAATATCAAAAGATCCTATATATATATATATATATATATATATATATATATATATATATATATATATATATATATATATATATATAACAAGGAAGCTATGTTTTAAATAAATAAATAAATAAATAAAATTGTGTATGTATATATGTGAGGGATTTTCAAGAGGGAGTCAGTTTCAGAGTATATACACTTAATTTTATATAATACGTATGTATATATGATACAGGAATACTCAAGATTCTGTGGTATATATATATATATATATATATATATATAATAAAACAATAAAAATACTGATACATTAGGCAGCAAGTAAACAGTCAGTTCTCGAAGTTGACGTGTTGGAAGCAGGAAAAATGGGCAAGTGTAAGGATCTGAGTGACTTTGACCTGGGCCAGATTGCGATTGCTAGACGACTGGGTCAGAGCGTCTCCAAAACAGTAGGTCTTGTGGGGTGTTCCCGGTTTGCAGTGGTTAGTCCGTACTAAAAGCTGCTAACATCTTGGTGCCATATACCACAGCACACCTCCAGAGGTCCTGTGGCGTCCAGGCCTCGACGGGTCAGAGCTGTTTAGCGGCACAGTGGGGGATCTACACAATATTAGGCAGGAGGTTTTAATGTTATGGCTGATCGGTCTGTGTTAAGTTAAGTGTAAATGCCGTCGGGACAGTGCGGTGTATCCGAAGGCCTCCAGGTGATGGCGTTTAAAAAGGAGGGAACCAAAACAAACTCCACCTGTGCGTGTGGCGGAAGGTGAGGTAACGCACGGTTCTGACACGACACCTGGTTTTGAGGAGGGAACACGGACGTCCCGGACGTCTGTTGGATATGTTAATGTGTGCTGAATCAGTACACGCCAGGCCCACTGCCAAAGCACCCACACACACAACCTCAAACCTGCTCAGGGACTGGAGAGTAACCCCGAGCGCCGTGCCCATGCATGCTGCGTCTGCTCACCGCCTTTGCGAAAAAGTGCTACTAGGTTACTAGGCGTGCTGACATAAAACGTGGTTTATTTTTAATATCGATTAATCTGTGTACTCTTCAGTTCTCTACGCGACAGGAGAGGAGTTCATTTAAGAAGCGGTCCGTTTGCAGAAATACAAGTCCCTGCTACTACAGAAACGATAACACATCAGAACAAACGACTGGAACTAGCATCCAGATCCCGACCAATCAGAAACGAGAATTCAACAGCGCTGACTATCTCAATAGCACGAATGTGAGAACCTGATTGATTAAGTTTAAAAATAAACACAATTGAAAGTGTTTTGATAGGGCTTATAATAACAAGAGCACGGTACTGAAGGTGATTTTATATGATGAGTAATTCCTCTGTTTATATCTCTCTTTTTTTTTTTTTCCTTTTTAATGTCGATGTGGTGATATGTGCTAGATCATCAATGGGCAAGTCATAGCGAAAGAGACAGACAGAGAGAGGAAACGTAACCTTGTACGTGTGTGGTGGCGTTAGAGAAAACCGTGGCTTCCGTGACTTTTCTTTGATATCTCGAAATCAAAATAGAGGCATATGAAATTGGTTTCCTCTTCCACGGCTCATTAACTGTCGGCGTATAAATAGACCATCAGCGGCCTTGTGAATGAGACTCGCACTGGGAAACCCTGTTTACTGATGGGATGCTGGACAGTTCTGGATACTCTTGGATGTTGCGTACTCTTTTGATACCCAGTCATCTTACTGACCTGTTCTCAATTAACCTCCAGCTCAACACTTGCTTTTCCAGTCTTTTGTTGACCCCGTCCCAACTTTTTCGAGACGTGCTGCGGCCATGAAATTAAAAATGATCGTATTTTTTTCCGCCCTTAAAACGTTACAGTTCCTCAGTTTAAACATTTGGTATGTTTTCTATGTTCTATTGCGAATAACGTACGGGTTTATCAGATCTGCAAATCATTGCACTCTGTTTCTATTTACATTTTACCCAGCGTCCCAACTTTTTTGGAATGGAGGCTGTACATCTCCGATATAAATTTGGGGAATTTTATTCTATATAATTTCATGCTGTTACGCAGAAGATGGTCCATTCAATTAATATGGACCACAAACAATTTATATATATATATATATATATATATATATATATATATATATATATATATATATATATATATATATATATACTCCCACACGTTTAAATTTAAAGTGGTGCTCAAATGTTTTGATTTTTTTCGTGATTTCAGACAAAGATTTTCTCACATCCTGTTATGTCATAGAGCACACTCACATAAGCAGTTAAGATTATGAACTTTCGAAATATCACTTAAAAATCCCCTGAGAAAGCGCAACGTTAGCTGGATAGCTAATATTAGCGGAGCAGATTATAAACATCCTGTCAGGTTAGCTCCTAGTATTAGTCACGTTAGTTGTTTTATAATTAGAAATCCTGTCAGGAAATGTTCTGCTACGTTGCCGTGTGGCAGTGTACATGACCGAATACGACTTTAACTCTATCTTTTGTTAAACATGCCGACGATCGTAGCGTCCACGTTCAGAGTGAGATGTACAAAGCAGCAGTTATGCTAGCTCGCTAGCTAGCGAGTCTGATCTGTTTTCAGAGTGTTTAGGCCAGTGGTTAGAGATGCCTGAGGCTTTTTTTTTGGTGATTATGCTAAGTAGCGGTACAAAATACAAAAGAGTGTGTTAAATAAATGAAAAATAAAGGTTTTCCTCGCATCGCCTACTCCCCGGATCTCGTTCCTCCAGCAACAGCACAGCGTTATAGTGTATAAGTGAACAGCGTTTCTATTAAAGGACAATCCGAGTAGAATTTATGTAAGATGGCGAAAGAGAAAGAGAAAGAGAAAGAGAAAACGTGTGAAAGCGAGAAAACGGTGGGAATTGTTTGAGGTCTGAACATTTCGCTGTAGCGCGTCCACATCAAAGAGCGTTTGCTCAGAAGTACGTGTTCCTGCAGGTGTAGGCCGATTAAAGTGTGATGGTCCAACATTCGTTTATTTTAACCGTGTTATCTCAAACTTCTCCGAAAATTCACCGATCGTACAGGAAGCAGGGTGTTCGTTCAGAACGTGTTTTAGGACTTATCTGAAGGCATACTGGGGGCAAAAGGAATAAAGTGTGTGTGTGTGTGTGTGTGTGTGTGTGTGTGTGTGTGTGTGTGTGTGTGAGAGAGAGAGAGAGAGATGAGGGGACAGTAGTAGTATGTCAGGAGCACAATCATCCAAGCCAGTGAACACGGAGCCTGCAGGAGGACCACGGGGATAAACGCTTAAATGAGTTCACCAACCATTAGCACATCACACACGCACACACACACACACACACACACACACACACACACACAGAGAGAGAGAGAGATGAGGTATGTGAGGTAGAGAGGAAGTCATTTTAACAGAATAATTTTAAAGGATAATACTAGAGGTTTTAAATACATGTCATTTCACGCATGGATAGGATACAGTGAAGTGCAAAAGTTTACACACCCCTCTGATAAACTATATATATATACTTTAGTCCTCTTTAGTTTAGAGGACGCGGCGTCTGTGGTTTCCAAAAAGAATTTCGGATTTCGATTCGTCTGACCACAGAACGTTTTCCACGTCGCCCCGGTCCATTTTAAATGAGCTTTGTCCCAGAGAAGACGGCGGCATTTCTGGATCATGTTCACATATGGCTTCTCCGTTACGTGATAGAGCTTTAACCAGCGTTTGTGGATGTCACGGTGAACTGTGTTCAGAGACAGTGAGTTCTGGAGGTGTTTCTGAACCCATGTAGTGATTTCCATTACAGAATCGTTCCTGTTTTTAACGCAGTGCCGCCTGAGGACCCGAAAATCACCGGCATGCAGTATTGGTTTTCACCCTCCTCCCTTGCGCACAGAGATTTCTCCAGCTTCTCAGAATCTTTTGATGACATTATGTACTGTAGATGAGACATTCATAGTGTTCGCAATTTTACGTTGCGGAACATTATTCTGAAATTGAAATTCCACAAATTGTAGACGCAGTTTTTCGCAGATTGGTGAACCTCTGCCCATCTTTACTTCTGAGTGACTCCGCCTCTCTAACATTCTCCTTTTATACCCAATCATCTTACTGACCTGTTCCCAATTAACCTCCAGCAGTTTCTTCTTACTAACGCTTACTTTTCCAGCCTTTTATTACCGCCGTCCCAACTTTTTGCAGACGTGTTGCGGCCATCGAATTGAGAATGACCTTATTTTTTCCCGTACCGATGCGTCACATTTCCTCAGTTTAAACATCCGATATGTTTTCCATGTTCTATTGCGAATAACGTACGGGTTTATCACATCTGCAGATCATCGCATTCTGTTTCTATTTACATTTCACACAGCGTCCCAACCTTTTTGGAATCGGGCTTGTAACATTCATGGACGCAGTGTCCAGTGCTTCGTGATGACAGGGTTCCCTCGTGTGTGAAATAAAACAAATATAAGCCTATTTTTGTAGCTGTGCTTGCGTGACAGTAAGGCTCGATCCCGAGAGTGGAACCGTTCTCGCTCTGGTTTTGTCTCACTCTTCTCTAAGCTAATAATGAATGCTTCCTTTTTTTCTCTCTCTCTCTTCTCCCCTCGGTTCAAATTCCGCACGATTTGGCACGAGTCGAAAACCAAACGCTCCTCTGCCTTTAACATATAGCTTTATTTATTTATTTATTTATTTATTTATTTTTACATATATCCTTTGGCCATCAGACATTCACTGCATCGTTATTAATAAATTTATCAATAATCTTTCACCCAAGCTGGACCAAGTGTCTTAGTACAACGCAAACATGAAATAGTTATAAGTAGCATCGGTAAGTAGCCTTGCTTAAAGGACGACTCGTTCGTTCAAGTCCTCCTGGGACGTTCGTCTTTACGAGTCGGGAAGTCATAATTACGACGTCAGGTGCGGTCAAGTCCGGAGCAAATATTTCAT
>NC_030441.2:16907121-16937121 GCF_001660625.3 Ictalurus punctatus | reverse complement strand
CTGTCTGGGGAAGGGGAGAACGTACACACGCTCCCTCTGAGACACGGGCGTCTGAACGCGCTCTTCCTTATCCACGGAAAAGTAGCGACACCTCTCTCATAGGGCCTATTTTCATCTCCTGGGCCCAGTCGTTCAAAAACTTTCATCTGGATCAAAATGATCCTGATTTGGTAATCCCATGATTCGCTGTCCAGGATCGCATCCTACCTTTGTGTGGGTTTTTCAAAGCAACATTAGATCGGATCACCAGATACAAACCTTTCAAGAAATCCGGATTACTCGCGCTCGGAATCGGACTACGTATCACAACGTAGGCTACTAGAGAAATGTCCGATCGTTGACGAAGTAAGAAGGGACGCGGTTGTCGGGAACTACTTTGGACCGGTTCGTCTCTGATGATTGTGGCAGTGTAATTAATAAACAGTGAGAAGTGACAGTTCAAATGAAATATATTATTTTTGTTTGATATTGAAAGCTGTTCGGGGGATTATTTATGAGGACAAAATCTTTTTCTCTCTCTTTTTTTTACTGTGCTGAAAGGCTTAACTGGTAGCCTAATGCATTCTTTACCACTGTAATGGTTAAAGAAATCAAGTGTAAAATATAAATAAATGAGTATACTAAGTGATACAAATGATGACCCGTTTGAAAGCTTTATTTACGTTTTGTCCCTGAAATCCTCCCTGAATCCTCCCTTCGGCCGGGATCAGGATAATCCTGATTTATTCGGATAACAGGTGTCCCAATCGTACTAAAAAGTTTTGAACAGCACATACCGAAGGTTTGGATCGGAAGACATGATCTAATCTGATTTCAGAATCCTTTTGGGTCTTTTGAAGAACCCGTTTACAAGATTAGATCCAATCCGATAGCTGAAATCCGCTCAGGTTACCTCTGAACAACTGAGCCCTGGACTCCTGGCCATGGACGGGTGTGTCATTGTCGGGACTCTAACCCGCGATCTTAACGACGACAATAACGTCTTTCTCAGACGTAAGCCTAAAAGAAAATACGTTAAATAAATACAGAGAAATTAGTGTGTGTGCGTGTGTGTGTGTGTGTGTGTGTGTGTGTGTGTGTGTGTGTGTTTAAGGTAATATGAACATCTTTCAGTACCATCGCTGTGTTTTTTGTTTTGAGAGGGAAAAACAGAGGCTGGTGAGGGAACAGCTGTTTATAGCTGCTGTAACATAAGGGCTAACAGGAACCTACTTGCTTCACGGATGTTTCACAACATTAGATGTAACTATCCATCCATCCATCCATCCATCAATTCATCCACCCATCCATCCATCCATCCATTCATCCATTCATCCACCCATCCATCCATCCACCATCCATCCACCCACCCACCCATCCGTCCATCCTCCATCCAGCCATCAATTCATCCATCCATGCATCCATCCATCCATCCATCCATTCATCCATTCATCCACCATCCATCCATCCACCATCCATCCACCCACCCGTCCATCCATCCATCCACCCATCCGTCCATCCTCCATCCAGCCATCAATTCATCCATCCATGCATCCATCCTTCCATCCATCCATCCACCCATCCATCCATCCATCCATTCATCCATTCATCCACCCATCCATCCATCCACCCATCCGTCCATCCTCCATCCAGCCATCAATTCATCCATCCATGCATCCATCCATCCACCCACCCATCCATCCACCCACCCATCCATCCATCCATCCATCCATCCACCCACCCATCCATCCACCCACCCATCCATCCATCCACCCACCCATCCATCCATCCATCCATCCACCCACCCATCCATCCACCCACCCATCCATCCATCCACCCATCCATCCATCCATCCATCCACCCACCCATCCATCCATCCATCCATCCATCCACCCATACATCCATCCACCCACCCATCCATCCACCCATCCATCCACCCACCCATCCATCCACCCACCCATCCATCCATCCACCCATCCATCCACCCATCCACCCACCCATCCATCCATCCACCCACCCATCCATCCATCCACCCACCCATCCATCCATTCATCCACCCATCCGTCCATCCACCATCCATCCATCAATTCATCCATCCATGCATCCATTCATCCACCCATCCGTCCATCCACCATCCATCCATCAATTCATCCATCCTTCCATCCATCCATGCATCCACCATCCATCCATTCATCCACCCATCCGTCCATCCACCATCCATCCATCAATTCATCCATCCTTCCATCCATCCATGCATCCACCATCCATCCATTCATCCATCCATCCATCCATGCATCCATGCATCCATCCATCCGTGCATGCATCCATGCATCCATTCATCCATCCATCCATCCATCTATCCATCCTTCTATCCATTCATCCATCCATCCATGCATCCATCCATTCATCCATCCATCCATCCATCCATCCATTCATCCACCCACCCATCCATCCATTCATCCACCCATCTGTCCATCCACCATCCACCCATTCATCCATCCATCCATGCATGCATGCATCCATCCATCCATTCACCCATCCATCCATCCATCCATCATCCATCTATCCATCCATTCATCCATCCATTCATTCATTCAGTTTCTGTACTGCGTATCCTACACAGGGTCGCGGGGAGCCTGGAGCCTATCCCAGGGAACTCGGAGATCAAGGCAGGGGGCAATTAATTGACAATTTAGAGATGGCACTCAGCCTACAACATATGTCTTTGGACTGGCCGAGGAAACTGGAGTACCCGGAGGAAACCCCCGAAGCACAGGGAGAGCATGCAAACTCTGCACACGAAATGTAACTATAACCAGATAAAAAGTAAATGGATTAAAAAAAAGCGTAATCGTTAAGAAATCGCCGTGTTGGAAGAGGAATAAAACGCTCAAATGTCCGTGTTGTTACTGCGAGATAATCATGAGTACGATGATTACTTACCTTATAACCACATGCCTCGGAGTGTTTTATTGCTTACCTAATGGGTGAGGCCTTCATCTGTAAACGTTTTCTTCAAGAGAGTGAAGCGACACTATATGCAGCTATCATGAAAACACATCAGTCACCTTAACTCAACAAGAAGTAGACGCGTATTTCGGTAAGGTACTCAGAGATCGAACAGAAGGGCCCAGATTTGAGCGTTCGTTCCAGGATTTTAGAGCAGGAAATTGATCAGGAATAAATTTCGTCTTCGCCTGCGTGCAGTAGAACGAGCCCTGAGAGACTTTCAGGCCCTGGCCCCTGTACGATGAGTGGAAATATTTTTAGCTTGGTGCTTTCCCCGGCGTCGTTAGCTTCATGATGGTAGCACGTTCAGGGTTTCACTGAAATGATAGCTTGAACTGTAAAACACACACACACACACACGCACACACACACACACACGCACACTTGCAGTAAGCTTTGTGCACGAGGCTCTTGCACCCAGCTGTGTTGCCGTCCTGAGCTTTTCTCCACTGCACATTAATTGTTCATGTTTACAGATTTGCGTCAAGGCTTGAATATTCATCCTGCATTCGAAAGCCGCTGCATTAAAACAGTGTTGCAGGCAGAATGTTCCAGTAACCCGACACCCACAAACGACAGAATGAAAGAGAACAGAGGAGGGGGAAAAAAGGAAAAAAAAAAAAAAGCAAATATAAAAAAAAAAAAAACAGAAATGGCTCTTCATCCACCTCTTCATGTTTTTTTTTTTTTCCTATCAATAGCCTGTTTCCTCTTTCTGGAATTAGCAGAAGTGTTTGTGCCGTTGTGTTTTTTTTTTTTTTTGCCTCAAAGTATGCCTTAAAGACAGTTCTGCTTGCATGTTGCCGCTAGAGACGGACACAGACAGGATACCGTATAGTCTGTATAGTCAATGCGTGATAAGAAATTCATAGCCTGAGCTGTAATTGGAAAGGGAAGTGAGCACAGTTTGGTTTTTCAAGAAGGAAAAAAAAAAAGAAGTTGGGATGTGGAGTGAGATGTCACACCAGAAATACATCAAAACATATTTTATCCGAAAGACTGAATGAACTGTTTGTTTATCTTTGAATGAAATTGTACATTTGGCATCTTCGGCACCAGTACAAAACCATTTTTAAATTGTCTGTAAGTTTGCGTTGTTGCGACGAAAAGCGCCACGTGCTTATATTTTAGCTTCTGTTTTGGTCCTGTGTCCAACCCAAATCCCCCCCCCCCCCCCCCCCCCCCCCCGCCTTCCTTGCATTGGTTTGCTTTTTGATTGTGTTCACCTGTTTCGTGTTAGTCCTTGATTAGTTTGTGCACTTACTGTGCGTTCAAGTGCTCCTGGGAAGTTTGTATTCATGAGTTGTTAGGAAGTCGTAATTACGACATCCGGTGCGGTCAAGTCACTTTGGCCGGAGCAAGATGGCGGTGTACCTTCTCTTAATTAACTACCGGAAATACAGCACTTTTTTTAAAAACTCGACTTCTAGAAAACGAAGAACAAAAATGCGCATCAGGTGTGTTTTGCTTTCTTATGTTTTTAATCAATTCATGAAGCCATCAGGGCAATAATTAAGAAGTTCCAGTCGACTGGAAATGTTATGATTAAACCTGGAATTGGACGTGTGTCTGTATCGTCTCAACGCACTGTGAAGAGGACGGTTCGAGTGGATAAAACATCTCCAAGGATCACAGCTGGAGAATTGCAGGAGTTAGTTGCGTCTTGGGGTCAGAAAGTCTCCAAAACTACAATCTGAAGTCACCGACATCACCACAAGTTGTTTGGAAGGGTTTGAAGAAAAAAGCCTCTACTCTCATCCACAAACAAACTCGAGCGTCTTCAGTGTGCCGACACTACTGGAACTTCAAATGGGATCAGGTTCTACGGTCAGATGAAACCAGAACAGAGCTTTTTTGTAATAAACACAGAGGTGGTTTTGGTACACAGAGAGGTAGCCGTATGGAAAAGTTCCTCATGCCCACGGTTAAATATGGAGGTGGATCTTTAATGTTTTGGGCTGTTTTTCTGCCAGAGGATCTGGACATTTTGTTAGGACACATGGCATCATGGACTCTATCGAATATCAACAGATATTAAATGAAAACCTGACCGCCTCTGACGGAAAGATTCAAATGGGGCGTGGTCGGATCTTCCAGCAGGACAATGATCCAAAACATCATCAACATCAAAACAGAAACGGTTTACTGACCACAAAATCAAGGTCCTGTCATGACCATCCCAGTCCCCTGACCCGAACCCCATAGAACACCTGTGGGGTGAACTGAAGAGGAGAGTCCACCAGCCTGGACCTCGCAATTTGATCCCTCGCCATGTATTCTCCAACCTCATCAGGCATTATAGGAGAAGACTCAGCTGTTATCTTGGAAAAGTGAGGCAGCACAAAGTATTGATAAAAAAAAAAAGGGTGCCAATAATTGTCGCACACCTACATTTAACAAAACTATTTTAAACCTGTGTTGTGTTTGCAATTGCTTGATATCCATGAGAGCGGAGTATTTTTGTGATTTTTTTGAACGGAAGATCGAAAGGTTCAACAATAAAGACCATTTTTCACAGCCTTCTTTGCTCATATTTACCATATAAGGGTGCCAATATTAGTGGAGGGCGCTGTGTGCTAGTAAATTTGTTATAGAGTCACAGCTACACCATAGCTCATAACTCATAACACCAAAGTTTAGCATGACCCCTGCTTCATTCTGGTTCTGAGTGCGTGAAGGCTGTGGTACACATTACCTGAAGAGCAAGTCATTCCATTTTACACTGACGGTCATTTCCAGAAGAAACAAAAAAAGCCTCAACTCAATGCCACTTCCCTGCAGATGGGTTTCACAGAAGTGTGTGTGTGTGTGTGTGTGTGTGTGTGTGAATATGTTTATGCATGCGTGCATTTGTGCAGCTGTACATCATTATGCGAGTCTGCGAAAGAGAAGTGTAACATTTGCTTTGTGAGGACCAAATGTCCTTACAATGATAGGTGGGTGTCAGACGTCCTCACAATCGCCCGGACCCCACAAAAATACACCGTTTTTACCGCTAACAGTAAAAGTGCCTAAATATTTGCTTATGGTTACTGAGGTTACAGTTAGGGTTCGGGTTAGCATTAGGTGTAGTATAGCATTAATTAGGCAAAGTAATCATTATGTCAATGGAAGGTCCTCATAAGGGTGTGTGTATGTGTCTGTGTGTGCATGGGGGCGGGGGGGTGGGGGGTGGCATGTTTTA
Source organism: Ictalurus punctatus (assembly GCF_001660625.3). Classification (NCBI taxonomy): domain Eukaryota; kingdom Metazoa; phylum Chordata; class Actinopteri; order Siluriformes; family Ictaluridae; genus Ictalurus; species Ictalurus punctatus. The sequence goes on along the minus strand of NC_030441.2, from coordinate 16,930,949 downwards.
TATCTTAATGGTAGGGGTGTTAATATTATGTTGTGGAAGAGCCCTGGTAGAATTGTTTCCCAAGCAAACAACGAGAATACCCGAACGTTTTTTTTTTTGTTTTTTTTTTTTTTGCAGGCATGCTTTTTGTAGAAACCTGGCAACCTTGTCCTGCTGTGCTCCGCTCTGCTCGGTGTGGATGTAAAACTAAGGGTGGACAATACGATATGACAGAAATATCGCATCACGATTATCCAAGGTATTTCTACAATAAATCGTATGTATCAATCCAATTCAGTTCGGTTTTATTTATATTCAGTTTTACGTCCAAGATGTAGAATTTAAACGTATGAATTGATCCTTAACGAGTAAGCCAGAGGCGACGGTGGCGAGGAAACACTCCCTGAGACGATATGAGGAAGAAACCTCGAGAGAAAAAGGGAACCCGTCATTATCTGCGTGACACCCGATAGTCCGATTATAAATACTTCCCTTCTATACCCGTGTACCGCATGGTCAAAAAGTGCAATTGTGTATCCAGGAAATTCATTACAGCTTTCACATGCAGTCTATTCTGTTCACGTTATCAGCTGCTCACTGATGGAGACTGCGGTCCTAAAGCTTTCATAGCGATGGAGTAGTCTTAAGCCATCGTGTCACAAAAACAAAAAACAAAGAAGAGACTATGTTGATATTTTTTTTAAGAGCAGAGCCATTTGAATTCTTTCTGCTGTCGGGTGTCGGGACCAGGAAAGCGTTCCTAAGCACGTTTGTTTTTAACTGCGTTCAACACGAGACGATTGTGGCTACAGGTAATGAGTTTTAATGAGATAACTGGTCTGAGGAGCTCCGTCTTTGCAGTCATCTGAGCTAAATAGCTAACTGTCGTACCGTTGATAAAGAGGCTTAGCTTGCTAATTAGCTACCATGCCTAATTTCTGTTGCTTTAACAAACGTACATAACTGGCCTAAAATCTACATGAAGAAACTAGCTCGATAATGCTAGACAGCGAGGACACACCCTTACTAAAGAGTCGCTTATCATGGACATGATTAACTAGCTAAAGCGTTCTTCGACTAACAAACGAGCACCTCAGCCTTCAGTGCTACGACGTGAAAACATTACGTCTTGAACGTGTCTACGAACAACAGCGTTCAATCGGAACGATGGGTTTGGTTGCATTTGGTTGTATTATATATATATATATATATATATATATATATATATATATATATATATATATATACTAGGTGGCTACCAAATGTCCCCATAAGGAAAGGAATATCTGACTGTTTTGACCTTTGCTGAGGTCGCTATGAAATAATGTGTGTTATCGCTCGGAGACATGGTCCGGACTCTTAAATCGCAGTAAAAATGTCCTGGCTGGGGACAACTCGCCAACACAAGGCAAAACCGAACGCCACAAACATGACTCGTAGAGCCATGATGCAGTGACTGAGAATTGAAAAAAAAAAACCCAACAACTAGGAAATGAACACAGAAGAGAAACAGACGGAGAAACTAAGACAAGTACAGAGATACAGAGATTGTAGGAACCACAACACGCAAGACAGACTTATAGACATAGTGGTGGATGTTAGTAAGGTGCTTATAAGTAGACACAGTCATGCATGTGTGTGTGTGTGTGTGTGTGTGTGTGTGTGTGTGTGTGTGACAGAGGGAATTCAGAAATCCCTCTGTGATCTGTTACATGGTACAAGGGTATTCTCTTCAATGTGTGTGTGCGTGTGTGTGTGTGTGTGTGTGTGTGTGTGTGTGTGTGTGTGTGTGTTGGAGCCCCTTTAGCCTTTCCATGCACACAAACACACACAATACATTGTGTTGCCAATTTTTTCCCTCTTTTCTTACCTACATATATATTATATTGCATATACTGTATTTTTATTTTACAATGTTGTTTGTTTATTATTATTATTATTATTATTATTATTATTATTATTATTATTATTATCCATCCATCCATCCATCTTCTACTGCTTATTCCTTTTCAGGGTCACGGGGGAACCTGGAGCCTATCCCAGGGAGCATCGGGCACAAGGCGGGGTACACCCTGGACAGGTTGCCAGTTATTATTATTATTATTATTATTATTATTATTATTATACCTATCTGATCTATTTTGAATATTCGTTTAAGTTTTTAGTGTGTGTGTGGTGTATTCTCTTACACCCCCCACCACACCCACCCCACCTCCAACACACACACACACACACACACACACACACACACACACACACACACACACACACACACACACACACACACACAGAGGCTTCCTATGTCGACGATAATAATAGTCACAGTGATCCGCTCACCCAAATAGGAACTCTTCCTGAGAATTTCCTTATTCACTATTCACACACATTCACTCCGCGCATAATGACACATAAGAAAAAAACGCGGCGTCACCTGTGGTTTGCAGGCCTGCACTTATGACTGTGAGTGTGTTTGTGTGTGTTGCGCGTGTGTGGGTTTTGTCGAGAAACAGAAACCACCATTCTGCTTCTGTCCCAGTTTGCCTCGTCGAAAAAAAAAAAAAGTAAAAAAAGGCACGATAAACATCTCTGCGTACGCGGCTCGCGCCACGTTCCTCTTCCTGCGCGCGCCGATTAACGATCAGGAGGACGCGGCGTCTCTGAGCACCGTCCAGCTTCGCCGGCTTGATACGCAGAAGAGGAGGTGTTTGTCTCACTCGAACTGCCTCCTGAATTTCCCTTTGTGTATGCTGGAAGTGGTGGCTTGTTATGCAGCGTGAAGGGCAAAAATTCCTACACACACACACACACACACACGTCCAGTAAATGCATTTATCATGCATTTACCGAGTATTAACTATTACACAGCTCGGGCAGCCCACTGATATTACATCTCCAAATCTGTATGTGAAGTAAAAGGCGGTTGAAACACGTGTAACCTTTCCTTCACGACGACCTACGTGCGTGTTTCAGATAAATAATTATAATATAACACCACTCGGCTTTTCCCCAGCTCGCTCTAACTTTATCGCACTTTATCTCGGAATATTAACGATGAAATACATTGAAAACCTTTTTCTTTCGCGTTAACGTGTGAATTTATTTTATCACCTCATGGGTGAAATGAGCTGTCCATTAAAAAAAAACAACAACAACAACAACAAACAAAAAAACTCCTCGACTCATTGAACTCACTCACTCACTCACTCACTCACTCCATAAAATCCTGGGAATATTCCACCGCCAACCTCCAGGGGATCACGGGAAGAAGTAAAGGGAGTATTTTATTTTCAGTGATATTAGTGATATTAACTAATCAGGTCACTTGATGTCAACGATGGTTCCCATGTAACATATACTTTTTACGAACAAACAAACAAACAAAATGGTAAGTTAATCATTTTATCGTCCTTAATGAACGCCAAGTAAAGACATTTTGTGCATTTGCTAATCTTCTGCGCTGTAAAACCGGATGAGTTCATTTCACTCAGAAAGTCTGAGGACACTAATGACCTCGAAAATTTCGGAGTCGGGTCAGTCAGTTTCTTTAAGCCAAACACTCTTAACTCAAACCTCGTAATTTACAAATAATCATCGTTTTATTTACGTGCGTTTGGCTTAAAGAAATCGACTCGACTTCAGAATTTCAAATCGCAAGCACACCGTGACGCGTTTAAGAAGCCGTGAAGGCGGCTTCGGACTGGAATCGAGAGGAGCGGATTTGATCGGAAGCTGGAATCGATTCCCTGGCTGTATGGACACTATTGCACTTCATGTCCACACGTATCATGGAAGGGAATCGTCTCTATCCGGAGTCACCCAGATAACGACGGCTTCCCTTCAGAGTCTCGAGGTTTCTTCGTCGTATCGTCTCGGGGAGTGTCTCCTCGCCACCGTCGCCTCTGGCGTGCTCATCGGGGAGCGATTTCCAAACGTAAAACTCTATATCCTGAATTGATACATGTCTGCAAAGCAGGGCCCTGCAAATCAAATCGATTTGAATACGGTGCGAAAGAAGTGTTGCATTAAATGCATTTCCTGGAACGTTCCAATCATTTCAAAGTTCAGTTTCATTTTCAAGAGTGCTGAATGTCACCCTAACAGTGGAATCACCTAGGAGTTATTTTAGCACGGTTGAACACACACACACAGACACACACTCAGACACACTTGAGTGCATGACGGTGGTCTCGTGAAGGGTGGCACCTAACTGAAGTCATGCGAGTGAGATAAAAATGAAAGTAGATGTGTCTAGTCAACTCAGCCACAGACCACGCGAAACTGCCCGGCACTCAAACGGTTAAACTGATTTCCCCCGTTTCGCATCGGCACACCTCTTTTTCAAAGAATCTACACGATCTGCAGCCTTTCACACTGCAGCTTCCTGCACCAGCATGGGTGTCGCCAAAAAGGCACGCAGGTTCAGCGCAGTGATGGGAATTCTGACTCCTTTCAGTGGTTGAGAACCAACACAAATCCCCACAGCCACAACGTTCAACAGATACGAGCGTCACAGTCGGGCGTCCACAAACCCACGTTACACGTACGTCTCTTTCTCTATTGGACTTTTCCCACGGACTCACGGGCTTTCTTTCTTCTTATCGAACGCGCCGATTTATCCTCGGAGCTTTTTGCGACTTCAGAATTCCGAATTAATCCGTGAGGTGGGAATCAAATCTCAAGCTAAATCGGTTGATTCTTGGGCAGACCGTGGAATCGGATAAGCCTCGGAAGAGCTTGTCAGTTTTTTGTTTTTTTTTAACTATTTTAAAATTCGACGCTTGTAGAATACAAACGTAGACAGTAACATTCGGGAAAAAATGACGCGTATGGAATCGTGACCCCGCTGGAACTTGACCTGGAACCATGCTCAGGTTCTGGTCATATATAAAGATGTATATTCAGCTTTTAGTTAAACTCTTCACAAGCACTGTTTCTCTCTTTTATAATTGTAATATTATAACACGGTTCAGTGGTGAGCTGAAGGTGGGTGTATCAAATCTATAAAACATCTTTACTGACATTTCATATTAGTCACTTGCAAAAAAAAAAAGTTCACTTTCACCCCAAAATGCCAGCAAACCTCTTCAATCTGTATAAAGGTCATGTCCATTTACATAAGATCTAGTTTTCTTTCTTTCTTTCCTGCTTTCACTTCTTTATTAGATCTTTACAGCTTGTCTCATGAATGCATCTTGATCTTAAATGACTAATCTAAGTTTTAACAGTCTAATAGCGGCACTTTATACGTTTAATCATCCTTAACTGGAACAGAGTAGGGTTAAGTCCACAGGTAGAAGTACAGTGTGTAGCGTACAGCGTCCGTGCAGTATACTGTATTAGTGTTGTAATGCAAGGCCACTGTCTGTATCTGTTTGCTATCTATTTGAACTCGAAATGGGCGTGGCCTAAATCTTGCCCCGGCGATTCTTTGCCCTCGTCTACGTCTGTCGGGTTCATGTTCTGGTTCACGAGCGGATCTGTTCTTTCTCCACACTTTGGCCGTTCCGTCACTTCGGTAGAGGTTCATCTTGGTTCCAGAACTTTTGAGTCTCATCTCTGTATTTCTCTGCGGATTCAAATCCGGCGTTCCTGAGTCTTACTTCCGATGAGTGGTTTGCATCTTGTGGTATGGACCCCGTATGTCTTCTTCGGACGGTGGATTGTGAGACGTTCACCCCTGGCCCGTGGAGGCTGTCGGTGATGTCACTGACTGTTGTTCTTGGGCTTCACAGCTCTCACGACGTTTCCGTCATCAGCTGTTGTCTTTTCCATGGCCGACCCATTCTTTCTCAGGACGTTCCCGATTATTCTATCGGCTATGCCGAATGTTTGTGCAATGCCTCTGATCGATTCCCCCTCAGTCCTCCGCTCCAAAACGGCTCGCTTTTCTCCCGTATTCGGCCGTCTGATCTCGTTTAAGCAGTCAATCTAACGGGACACGCCTGGGTAACAAGAAACACCCGGCAATCACGTACTTTCCCCGATACTTTTGCTCGCCTACAAATTGTGTGGTCTGATACAAAAACGTGCTGTTTTCTATGTTGTTTAACAAATCTACATATAAATGCCAGGAAATGAAGGCTGAAATGCGAAATTCTCGCCTCATATTCATCTTTTCATCTCAAACCCAAATGTCTCCAGTCTACAGCAGAGACGAACGAACTGCCCGTTCCAATAGTTTCGGAGGGGAGGGGGGGGGGGCTGTAATTTCTATCGGATTCACTCGCGTCTGTTTCCCAAAGTATAAACGACGTGAACTTTCTTTGAGCTTCAAATCTGACCGCTCACTCACCCCCACATGTACGTAGACTAAAAACAGAGCAACTTTGGTACGAGTACCGGCTTTCGTGTATATAAATATATTCAGTATATACGTGAAAGGACCAAGGTGTCAGAGTCATTTGAGAAAAATGACCAATTCTACCCAGAAATTTAGTGAAATAATTAACATCACGTACTATTTTCTAAGCACCAACTCTTTCGCTAGCCCTGAAACGTCCTGGCAAGCGTTCCAGAGAAGAAGTTTGCATCCTATTAGTACACATGATCAGTTCAATCATTCGGTTACATCCATACAGATTATGTGGTGAACTGCACGTATATACGTGTATGTACGGACACATGGCGTGTATTATATCATGAGTGTCATATCTGTGATTAAGAGCAGGCATTTTGAGTGACGAGCCTAGCAGCTGGAGTTAGTCAATACTTCACGTTCTTCATTAAAGCCCGGCGTGCATCTGTCTCTGAACGCTTCGAGCCGTTCTAACGAGAGCAATTGAGCAATTACAACGACGCTCACAGACAACTTCGTGACTGGGATCGCCATGGCGACCAAACCTGGGCCTGTAGTCTAGGCGTGTACGCGCGCGTGAAAGCTAATACCGCAGTGTAAAAGCGTCGGACAAGTTGAGGAAACTAATTACCTCGGCGTTTTGTTGATAAATCAATTTCTTTCTACACTTAAATATAACCAAAAAAAAAAAGTGTTTTAAATGATAAAGTTTGCGTTCAGTTTTTGTTGAGTGTATTTGGCTTGAAGAAATTTGATTTAGCGACTTCAAAATTTTGAGGTAATTTGTTTCCTCGAATTTTTTCGAGTTCAACGAACTTATCCGGTTTTACTGTGCGGGACCTCGCATTATTTATATAGGAGTTACAGTTCAACGTGCGTTCAAATGCTAGCCGTGTTGTACTTGATACTTGTCAAATACGTCTGATGCTAGCTCGCTAACTTAACCAGCAGTGATTACTGTACTTCACGCTTTGTTCTTCGTTTCAATGTGCAGCTCATTAACAGTTACGCGTGAGATATGGAGACAGTCGCAAAGCAGAAAGCAGTTTTTTTTCGGTTTGTTTGTTTGTTTGTTCGTTTGTTTGTGTCTACAAACCTGCGTGTTTACGTTTTCGTAGCGCATGATGAGACAGATGAGTGGGAAGAATATCCACAGCAAATATAAGCTGCGTCTCAAAAACCTAAAGTCTAAGGACAGACGTTTGTAAATTTGCAGTTTCTCGGTAACAAGGTAGAATTTTTTGTTGCTTTATAGACTCGATGTAGCGTAAAGTAAATAAACAAAACCCCAAACAAACAAAACCATATGGGCGGAAAGCGAGAGGACGACTGTTTATCGCTGCTGTAATATAAGTGATAGCAGAAACAAACATGTTTAGTGGATGTTCCACACCATTAAGTGTAGCTATAAAGAGATAGAAAGTACCACGTGTTGTCCTTACCGTAGTATAAGATTGTAATTGTTAAGTTGTGGTATAAGAGGAATAAAACACAGGTTATTATTGGAAAACTATCAACTGCAGGGTGTTGACAGGAAGTCGGCTTTGGCGTCATCACATCATCACGTCATTGATCATTTTCCCATCACAGCACAAGCTCAAATGTTGTTAATATACTATATACCGGATAATATATTAAACTGACTCCACTACTTTTTGCAAATTGTTATATATATATATAAAAAAAACAATTAATAACTATCAGTGAATGTAAAAATTTCAATAAAGAAAGACTGCTGCTTTGTCCCACAACACTGCAGTACTGACTGCCAAAATTCTCACCAGTTCAAACCGGATGTTCTCATTATTTCCTGTGTGAGAGTGTGTGTGTGTGTGAGCGTGTGTGTGTGTGTGTGTGTGTGTGTGTGTGTGTGTGTGTGTGTGTGTGTGAGCGTGTGCGTGTGTGTGTGTGTGTGCATATGTGAGCATGTGTGTAAGTGGGCGTCTGTGTGTGTGTGTGTGTGTGTGTGTTTGTGTGTGTGTGTGTGTGTGTGTGTGTGCATATGTGAGCATGTGTGTAAGTGGGCGTCTGTGTGTGTGTGTGTGTGTGTGTGTGTGTGTGTGTGTGTGTGTGTGTGTGCATATGTGAGCATGTGTATAGGTGTGTGTGTGTGTGTGTGTGTGTGTGTGTGTGTGTGTGTGTGTGTGTGCGCATATGTGAGCATGTGCATAGGTGTGTGTGTGTGTGTGTGTGTGTGTGTGTGTGTGCATGTGTATAGATGTGTGTCTGTGTGTGTGTGTGTGTGTGTGTGTGTGTGTGTGTGTGTGTGTGTGTGTGCGTGCATATGTGAGCATGTGCGTAGGTGGGTGTCTGTGTGTGTGTGTATTTGGGTTTGTGTGTGTGTGTGTGCGTGTGTGTGCATATGTGAGCATGTGTGTAGGTGGGTGTCTGGGTGTGTGTTTGTGTGTGTGTGTGTGTGTGTGTGTGTGTGTGTGTGTGCATGTGCGAAGGTGGGTGTCTGTGTGTGTGTGTGTGTGTGTGTGTGTGTGTGTGTGTGTGTGTGTGTGTGCATATGTGAGCACGTGTGTAGGTGTGTGTGTGTGCATATGTGAGCATTTGTGTAGGTAAGTGTCTGTGTATGTGTGTGTATGTGTGTGTGTGTATGTGTGTGTGTGCATATGTGAGCAGGTGTGCATATGTGAGCAGGTGTGTAGGTGTGTGTGTGTGTGTGTGTGTGTGTGTGTGTGTGTGTGTGTGTGTGTATGTATGTATGTGTGTGTGTGTAGGTGTGTGTGTGTGTCTTAAAGCTATTTGCACAGCAATTAACAGGGATTTAAGATGACCTAAATGAGACCTTTCCTACTCTTTAAAGTGCGTTATAAATATCACTCATCTAACGCTCCTCAGCGTATTTCATGATTGACGTGACGTCCCAACCACCTCATCCTCACCCCCCCCCCCCACCCCCCCTCCCCGAAAGATAACGCTCTCTCTGCGTAGTTCTTGAGATACAGTGGGGAAATACAGTGGAAGTCTGGAGTACTGTGATCTCTCACTTTGCCTCTACGTGCGTCAGTTTTCTTGCGCCACTCTTGATAACAAATCCCAGTGGTGATGCTGCTGTCGCTGCTGCGAGATCGCGGCCGGATCGCCTCGATTTCTTCCAAAACTGTTAATCGATTGACGTCATTGAGGAAGTCATGTGTTAACCAATCTGTGAATCACACTGACAGGTTCGTTCTCGCAGACCTTCTTCCAGAGTCTCATCCAACCTGCTCATACCGTATGAACCCATGTGTCAGAGTGGGTGCTTCACCTAAAAATGCTAATTGTGGCTAATTTGGTCTGCTAGCATAAGGTTATCTGGCCAATTTAAAGGGAAGTGGTTGCTTTTTTAAAAAAAAAACACACACACACACACACACACACACAAAAATAGTTTCCTTTATCGATGGCACAAGGTGGAACGCGGTAAAAAGCCTTGCCTCGACAAATTGGACTCGGATCACTGCGAGACTCTCACTGTTACTCCTCTGCAAGCTTTAAATTTGGACTTGATTCATTTCTCAGACGCTTTTATCCGAAGATTCTGCAGGTCAGACTCATCACGGTATTGAAGCGCACATCTGTGACTGGTGTGAACTCTATATGCGTTATATATAATCGTATTAATACACCACGGTTCAATTCAGTGACAGTGTGCATTTCATAAATCACATCTAGTTTCTATTCACTCACGTAACAATCGCAGTGTTGTCATTTTTTTTTTTCCCTTAAGGAGCCGGTATGAACAGCTTTAACAGTGATTTCATTCCCCTGTTTAAACCAAAACATTTATTCAGCACCAAGATCTGATTTGCTACACATACAGATGTATGGTACGTACAGTGATTAGTCATTTGCCTGCCACCTTCGTGTGTATGAGTTAGTTCGGACATACCACTTCCATTAAACATGCAAATCAAGTCGTGCCAGTTTGCGCCTGTCACCGACGAACCGGTTGAGCGATTTTCACCATCAAAACAGCTGCACGCCTCGTCGTGTTTGCATTTTTGGTTTCTGGAAGAGGGGAAAAACGCAGAGGTTTTAGAGGTCGACACAGATTTTCGACTTCTCAGGGCGGATGTATGAAGGCCAGGGGTGTTGGGAAGGGGCACGTAACGCTCGCACCGTGGGGACCTGCAGAGCTGGGGGGAGGGGGGACTCCAGTGTAGGACGAAGCAGCTGGAATCAAATTAACGTTAAATTTAAATTCGCAGTTTGGGAAGGTTTGCGTGTATTTATTTATTTATTTATTTGTGAGATGATTTTGTAGAGGTCGATCCAAAGTCAAACTCGGGCAGCACGCGGTGTTGAAGAGGCGCCACGCCGGTGTTGGTGTATAGCAAGCGGGTTAAATGGGGTTGCGGGAAATGTTACGGTGACCGAGGAGACCTCAGACACGGTCCGATCGTTTGGATTTGTCCCTCTACCCTGTCGGACCTAATTCACATAGAATTGAAATCATCCCAATCCAACTGTCGCTCGTTGCCGAAAGCGTGGCTCGGCATACGATTTCGGCCCACGCTGAGGTTCTTCCGCTCGAATCAAAAAATACTCAAAGGTTCCTAGCGTATTTTTTTTTTCTACTTGGAACCGTATCTCATTAGGAAACCCTCTGTTGTACGTCCGCCTAAAACCTACAAAGGTTCCCCACAAAGAACGTCGGTCTACGTCGAAACATCTATAGACTATACGCATTGAAATTGACGAAATAGTTGTGCTTTATAATGACATCTAACACCGATGCTTAATTAAAAACGAACCATGTTTATCCGATTATCTTTTAAAGTAACCGTCAATCAAACAATTACAGTGTTTTATCGATCGAAGGACGCCATCATTTTAATCCGTTTCAAGTTACAGGTCGTGTTGTTTACTCTCCTGGAGCAAACTTACTGTATTTAATAGCTCTGACACTGGAGGTGCCTCCCGTACATATAAAAACAACAACAACAACAACAACAAAAATCTCCTTTCAAAACATTTAACCAGAGCCATTCATTTTTTTCTTTGTAGAATGAATACGATTGTTTATTATTGGTGATAGATTATGAGGAGCACTCGCTATACAAGTTATACAAATGCTAGCGTACCACGGAGCCGCTGTAATAGAAACCGAATCAACACCTCGCAGTAGTACTGTATCTGATTTTGTGAGCTTCTGTACAACACGTGACATCGACGTGCGATAACAATCCTTTGTGTCTGCTCACATTTTGCAAAGTGCATAAACGTGTGCGTGCGTGTGTGCGTGTGTGTGTGCGTGTGTGCGTGAGACACTGCAGACCCTCAACCGCTAGTCGAGTCGCACACTACAGCAGCGAGGTTTGGTCTCGTTTCCTGCAGAGAGGGTTCGAGCTGTTTCCGCTCGCATCCTGGCGAGCAGCTTTCACTTCCTTTTATCTCTGCACCGAAGGACACAAACTGAATGTGACCTCTCAAGATAGGCATAAGAGGAGATTTTTCAATGCCGAGTGCTCCTTGTCATGAAAGGAAATGAATGATTATCAATAATTGTTGGAATACGGGCTAAAACGTGTCTCCACACTAAACCTACATAAAGCCAACGACAGTGAAAAAGGCGTGTGAAAACCCGAGCGAGAGAGCAAGTATCTGATAGCATCACCTTATGTCTTAACACCCAGTCCAACCCCCATCTCTCTCTCTCTCTCTCTCTCTCTCTCTCTCTCTCTCTCTCTCTCTCTCTCTCTCTCTCTCTCTCTCTCTCTCCTTGATGAATTCCTATATGATGCAGTTAGAGGAGGTGTTAATCTGTGCAGTGTGTGTACTGTACGTGTGTGAAGTGTGTGTATGCATAAGTCAACACACACACACACACACACACACACAAGTGACTTGGCATCTCTTTTTCTCTCCCTCGCTTTCTCACTCCCTCTGTTTCTTTTCAGCATGTTTCTCAGTCTGATTTAGCCTCCGATCATCCTGTTTCATCCCTCTCATTCATCCATTTACATGCATCTCTTCATTTTTCCACGATAATACTCCGTCCATCCAGCCATCAATCTACCCGTATATACCGTACCCTTTTATATCTATCCGTTCATCTATACTTTTAATTCGCATCCTCCATATTTCTTCCAGTTGTTATCCGTCCATCTTCTCTCCACGAAACTTCTTTGAACCATTCATCAGTGATGTTTCTTGCTTTTTAATCCATCCATTCAGCCATTAAGCAGTTCACTCATCCATGCGTCCATCAAGTCACCAATCCAACAATTCACCCGTCCACCCATCCATCCATCCATACATTCACCCACCGTCCATCCATCCATCCATCCATCCACCCATCCATAAAGCCTAAACATTGCATCCATGAATGAATCCACATAATCCAACCAACCATCCATCCATCCATCCATACATTCACCCACCGTCCATCCATCCATCCATCCATCCATCCATCCATCCATCCATCCATCCATAAAGCCTAAACATTGCATCCATGAATGAATCCACATAATCCAACCAACCATCCATCCATCCATTTGTCCATCCATCCATCCATCCATCCATCCATCCATCCATTTGTCCATCCATCCACCCATCCATCCATCTGTCATCCATCCAGCCACCCATTCATAAAGCCTAAACATTACATCCATGAATGCATCCTCAAAATCCAACCAACCATCCATCCATCCATACATTCATCCATCCATCCATCCATACATTCATCCATCCACCCACCCATTCATATTCAATTCAAGTCAATTCAATTTGATTTGTTTAGCGCTTTTTACACTAGACGTTGTCCCAAAGCAGCTTTACAGAAATATCAACACGGTCTACAGATATTAAAGGTGCAAATTTATCCCAACTGAGCGAGCCACTGAGTGGCGACGGTGGCGAGGAAAAACTCCCTGAGATGTTTTAAGAGGAAGAAACCCTGAGAGGAACCCGACTCAGAAGGGAACCCATCCTCACCTGGGTAACGACGGATAGTGTGAAAAAGTTCATTATGGATTTATATGAAGTCTGTATGGCGTTAGGAGCAGCCGTAGTCCCAGCGATCTGGAACTGGAGTAGATGAGAGCTCCATCCAGAGGTAGGACATCCGAAACGGATCAGGCGGGTCCGGAGAGGATCAGGATCTCTAGTATCTCCATAAAATCGTGTGTGGCTCGTGTGTGGATTATTAGGACTGTGCTTAGCGTAATAGAAAGTCTAGTCGGGGTAGGCTTGAGTAAACAAATACGTTTTAAGCCTAGACTTAAACACTGAGACTGTGTCTGAGTCCCGAACACTAATAGGAAGACTGTTCCATAACTGTGGGGCTCTATAAGAGAAAGCTCTTCCCCCTGCTGTAGCCTTTGCTATTCCAGGTACCAACAAATAGCCTGCATCTTTTGACCTAAGTAGGCGTGGCGGATCATAGAAAACCAAAAGGTCGCTTAGATACTGTGGCGCGAGACCGTTTAGTGCTTTATAGGTTAATAAGAGTATTTTATAGTTAATGCGAGATTTTACTGGGAGCCAATGCAGTATTGATAATATCGGTGTGATATGGTCGTATCTTCTGGTTCTAGTTAGGACTCTAGCAGCTGCATTCTGGACTAACTGGAGCTTATTTATATTCCTACTGGAACATCCAGACAGTAAGGCATTACAGTAATCTAATCTAGAGGTGACGAATGCATGAACTAGTATTTCCGCATCACGTAGTGACAATATACTTCTTATCTTAGAAATATCTCTGAGACGAAAGAAGGCCATCCTAGTAATATTATCTACACGAGCATCAAATGATAGACTGGAGTCGATAATCACTCCAAGGTCATCCATCCATCCATCCATCCATCCATCCAGTGATCTACCCTTCTACGTTTTTTTTCAGTCTGGATAGGTTTATGTGGTGCAAAATTTAGAATGTAGTGCGCAAAAACACAACAAACTTTAAGAGAAATACAAAAACATCAGATTGGTTCTAAATGAGACATAGAATCTAAAACGCATCTCCATTTTCGGTCAATCGACTAACGGTTCGAAATGTCAAATGTTGCTGCCAGTCGATGCGTTTCACAACAACATTATTTGGCGACAGCGACGTACGGCATAGTATTTGTTTTCATGCAAATCACGTCTTACGTGAATCCAGTTTCTGGGTTCAATAAGATGACGCAGAAGTGTTGACAGAAGAAAGCAATTTATGCGACAGCTGTAAACGAAAAGATTTGTGCATGTTCGTGCGTGTTCATGTTGGTTTATTAAGCATTTCACAAAACTACCTGTCCCCTTTGAACCCCCCCCCCCCCCCCCCCCCAAACAGCAAAACACATCACATGTCACGCTGTCAAGCTGTAACATGGGAAGTGATACACTCATATCACCTGCTGCTGTGTTTTGCTGTAACATTACCGCTGGCAACAAGGTCGTTTATGAGCAATGACATCATACTGATCAGAGAGCACGCTCATCTTACTTTCGTCAGTTTTGCTGTTTCTTCTGTAAAAGGCTGAGATTAGGATTCGCTCAACAGGATCTGAAACTAAAACACTTTTGGAGATGCATGAGCGACAGAGCTTGACCTCCGAGTAAGACCTCCGAGTAAGAGAATACGGGTGAAGGGGGCTTCACGCGAGTGTGGAAGTTCCAGACCATGGGAAGCGTTTCCCCTTCATGTCCCCACTCACAAAGGGTGTGGGTGGGGAACTGTGCCTAAAGTCCCCCCAAGTGGTTCCCCATATGGATGACATCATCTTTTAATGCCCAGATGGAGACCTCTGGTTGAGTTCTCAGGTATCTTGCTGAAATCAGAATATAAAACAGAAGGTGATTCCCTGCTGAAAGTCTACTTTTTTTTACAGACTCTGTGAGAGTTATGTAACTGTTCGTGTGTGTGTGTGTGTGTGTGTGTGTGTGTATTTAACCTTGTCTGTCTGTTTTGTGCAGTTGTTTATGTCTGTGTGTCTGTCAGTGAAACATGAGTGACTGTCTGTGCACTCAAGATGCTCGTTCTGTCTCTTCGTTAGAGTGAGTAAGTCGTCATGAGTCACAGGCCTTTCCCCGGGGTTGATTACTTGGCTGTGTCAGTGGTAGAGTGTGTGTGGGTCCTGGAAACACTTCAGAGACCTCTGTTCTGTGCGTGTGCGTGCGTGCGTGTGTGTGTGTGTGTGTGTGTAAACGTGAGGACTTCGTGTGTGTGGGTGTTTGTGAGAAAGTGAGTGTTCTCTCAGTGAGGGGTATGTGTTTGTCTGGCTCACCCACTCACAGCTGTATCACTATATCTTTATTATATTTACTCATTAGTAACAGCAGTGAAGGAAGTAACCCAGAGTACCAGTGGTTCGTCTTCTGTACCAATCTGCCCAGTGTGGGTTATCCATTCATCTCTTCTTGCATCCATCTGTCCGTCCGTTCGTCTAGCCATCCATCCATCAGTGTCCATCTATAGTCTGTCCATCCGTCTATCGCGCATTGTTTTCATTCTTTTCTTTGATCCACCACTGATCTGTTCATTCGTTTACCAATCCAGCCATCTCTTCTATCATCCAAGCTTCACTTACCTGCATCCATCCATCCATTTATCCATTCACCCCTTTCTTTCATCGACCTATTCATCGGATTAACCGTCTCTTCTGCTCATCCAAACATCCATCCATCCATCCATCCATCTGCTCTCCATCTTCTTTCGTCTGACAAACTACACTTTTCTTCCAACTTTCCACCCATCAATCCATCCAAACGTTTCATTCCATCCGTTCAACTACTGTTTTCTTTCATCCATCCATCCATCCATCCATCCATCCATGCATCCATCCATCTGCTCTCCATCTTCTTTCGTCTAACAAACTACACTTTTCTTCCAACTTTCCACCCATCAATCCATCCAAACGTTTCATTCCATCCGTTCAACTACTGTTTTCTTTCATCCATCCATCCATCCTACTCCTTTCTTTCATCAAACTCGATCATTTTTTCCTCCATCCATCCATCCATCTATACCTACAAACATACGTCCACCCATCCATACATTCGTCCATCCATCCACCCATCCATTTATCCATTTACCCCTTTCTTTCATCGACCTATTCATCGGATTAACCTTCTCTTCTGTTCATCCAACCATCCATCCATCCATCCATCCATCTGCTCTCCATCTTCTTTCGTCTAACGAACTACACTTTTCTTCCAACTTTCCACCCATCAATCCATCCAAACGTTTCATTCCATCCGTTCAACTACTCTTTTCTTTCATCCATCCATCCATCCATCCCATCCAGCCTTTTTTAACCGAGCATCCATCCATTTATCCATCTACACTTTTCTGTCATCCATCTATTCTTGATGTTCTTCCATCCATCCAACTTACTTTCTCTTCTGTCCATCCATCCATCTTATTTCCTCTGTCCAGCTACTCTTTTCTTTCATCAAACTCATTCATAATTTTTTCCTCCATCCATCCATCCATCCATCCATCCATCCAGTTTAAAGAGGAGCTGGTGAGAGTTGTTCTTCCTGCGTCCATGATAATTGATACAAGCTGTTCTTAATTAAGTCCGACTCAGATATGTACGAAATGATAACTGCACTCACATGTGGTGTGTTCGGTGAATCAGCAGCATCTGCGGGACTTGCTAATCAGTACCAGCGCCTAAATGAATTAAGAGGCTGCTAATCCCGGATCGAGTCCCGCAGTTAAACGAGTAGGAGGTCATGGGATTTTTAAACGAGTGCCGTTCTTTTCGGATGCTCTATATTTAGGGGTGTCGGGGATCTTATGAATCACTGAAATCATTCATTCGAAATACCAAACAAAGTAATAATAATCATTTGTATGAGTAATTAAACAAGATGAGTAGTTGTTATCTGCGATCCCAGACGGAGATCAGGAATGCTGGATTGAGGGATGAACAGAAACTGGTGGTAGAGGTATGGTGAGTCAGGAACGATCGTGAGAGAGAGAGAGAGAGAGAGTAGGGCAAAGTCTTTAAAAAAGTGTCTGGAAAAGTTTGAGGTTTGGGTGGATTTCTTTCGTTCTTTCATTTTTTTTTTTTTTTTTTTTTTTCAGTTCACGGTGGGGTTTAAAGAGTGTTTGCTGTTCAAATGCCGTGAGCAATATGTGCAGTATATTCTCACGTACTATGGGTTTATTCAAGTATTACTGGAAAGAATGTGGAAATTCTTACAAAACATGACACACACACACACGCGCACACGTACACACACACATTACCCCCCCCCCCCCCCCCCCACAATATATCTCTGTGAACTGAAAGACAAGCTAACATTTCTGACAAAGTACCTGTACTTGTTTCTGTCTAACGACGTGCTGACAACGACGCCTAGACCTGTGACACAAAGGCTGACAGACAGCACAGAGAACTTGGCACTCTCGTGTGTCAGCGCCTTGCTAATGAACCGTCCGTAGTCATGTTAACAGCACACGGTGCTGGTTTACAAATCTTCAAGCGGCAATTTCTTTCTTTATAATGACTCCCAAGCCCTTTCGTCTTGCCGAGACTTGCGATCTGAGACCGTGGAGCGAAAAAAAAAACAAAAAAAACCCTCCCTTTCCTCCGTGAGTGAAAACCAGGGCTGTTACAGATCTCCACCAGGACTTCACCCAACGACATGTTGCTTTTATGGGTACCGGAGCACGGTTAACCCTCAGTACTGCAGCGCTCGGGTCGAGAGCGAAGCATACAGGTCATGACCCTTTAATAAAGCATCGTGTGTCAGGTATAAACTGGAACTCGACACACTGCAGCAAGTTTTTGAGGATGTGCCATACATGAACTCGTCACACTCGGGGGACTCGCGAAGCCGGTTTTACACTTATTTATTTATTTATTTATTTTTAAAAACGTGGCATACTACCAGCTCGAATATTATCTCCTGGATGATTCAACTGTTAAGTACAACCAATAGTAGAACAAAGAGCGAAGCTTTCATCTCCCCGTGCACGTATACCGTCTCGTCCGACTCCTTAACGCACGTGAGAGTCTGCGAAGGTTTCAGAGAGACACGACGTTTTGACGTTTTGGACAGAAATGGAAAAAACGTAAGAGCAATTGAATCTGTCATGAGCTCATTTCCGATATGAATGATTATTTATGTTCATTTTACAGCGCACAGTTGTGTTGTTTTGATTATTATTATGACGATTATTCTATCATTACTCTATTATTCCATTCTGAGTGGAATTGAAGGGAAACGAATTGGAACTGGCTTTGGGGAAGATTTTATTTTTGTATTAGTATCAGAACAGAAAACGGGGTTTCATACAATCTCCTGTTCCTATAAAGGTTCCTAAAAAAGGTTTTTCTTTCACAGTGTACGTTATGAGTCTATTTCTTCAAACCTATAACCATTGAAATCACAATAACACCATTACGGGCTAACTGCTAATAATCTAAATACAAATATAAACATTTACGTTCATTTTTTTTGTTTGTTTATATTAAGGGGTCAGCATGTTCCCAGAGTTGAGGGTTCAACTCCGACCTCCACCTGTGTATACGGAGCTTGCATGTTCTCCCCGCGTCTCGAGGGTGTCCTCCGGGTACTCAGGCGTCCTCCTCCATTCCAAAGATATGCATTGTAGGCTGATTGGCATTTCCAAATTGTCCGTAGTGCGTGTGAATAGTGTGTGTGCGAGTGTGCCCTGCGATGGGTTGGCACCCCGTCCAAAGTGTCCCCCGCCTTGTGCCCTGGGATAACTCCAGGCTCGGAGTTACACGGAGTAGCGGTATGGAAAATGGATGTTTCTATTAAAATATAAATAAATGCACGGGCCACAGCTCATGTTTTAATGCACCAGAGTCAAAGAACACTTTCGCCATTTGTTAATCCACCGACGAAGCCAAACATCACCGATCACAATCGAAATACAATTTTAGCTTCACTCACATTCTAATGCACCGCCCAATCAACTCCAAATAAAGTCGAATGCACTTTGAAATCTCCTCCTACGCTATATACTGTACCGTACATGCACTATAGGAGTAGAACCCTACTGCATATGAGAAAGGGAACCTCTTTAGGAAACTCAAAACCTTTTAACTCTACGAAGAACCGTTGAGGAACCACAAAACCGTCTCTCTTTTTTTCTTTTTTTTTTTCTTTTTTTCGTAAAGTGTATTTATGGGAAATAAAACAGTCTATTTTAAGTACGCTGCTGTTCTGGCTGCAGACTTTCAGTTCTCGCTAGTATTTCAACTGTGAATTTTCAGACCCTGAGGGCATTGGGATGAGTTAAGGAAGACTGTTCTCTCAGCAGGAGAGGTTTGAGCTCAGATCATTCGGTACTGAAACTGCCGCTGTTTTATCAACGAGAAAAAAACCCCTGATTTGATCTGCGCGGCGTTTGGAGGCCTCGGGAGGCCGGTGTGCGGTGATTCACAGAGACTCCTCACTCGAGCCTTCCCCCCTTCCACCTCGCTGCTGATTAACGGGAAGTGGGATGTGTTTTTATTTCCCCATTTCACCAAGAGCAGAGAGCGGGGGCGGCCCACAGAGTCCGGTATATGTTTGCTTGTCTGTGTCAGGGTGTGTACGTGTTCGTGTGTGTATTTATGTGTGTGTGTGTGTGTGTGTGTGTGTGTGTGTGCCAGAGGCTGGGCGGTTCCATGCCTAATTATCACTTTTTTGGACTGTGAAGGACTGCCCGAGCTCCTCTGGAAAAGAGAGAGTGCCGGGTGCAGACAGTGCGTCTTTGTTTTCCAGTGCACAACACCAGAGTCTGTATGTATGTGTGTGTGTGTGTGTGTGTGTGTGTGTGTGTGTGGAAACATTTTGGAGCCTTGAATTTTCCACATGTCCGTTTCATAAGGCTGGTGATCAGGCACTATTAGCTGCATTACCGTCATATCCATGTATATACTGTATACGTGTGTATTTTTTTTTAATTTTCCGATAGCCTTTAAAGAACGCCTTTGACAAAAGAAGGACGTATTGAAGTCATTCTCATGGCTGGATCAGGAAGGTTGCGATGGACTTCAACCGGAAACG
Source organism: Ictalurus punctatus (assembly GCF_001660625.3). Taxonomy (NCBI): domain Eukaryota; kingdom Metazoa; phylum Chordata; class Actinopteri; order Siluriformes; family Ictaluridae; genus Ictalurus; species Ictalurus punctatus. The sequence continues at coordinate 16,910,722 of NC_030441.2, read as the reverse complement.
TGTTACTCAACTTATTAACAAATTCAAAAAGACTGGGAGTGCTGTGTCCCGACCGAGACGTGGATGTCGGTGGACATGCTGAAGGCACAACCGACATGGTGCAGGTGTACGTACTGTAGTCCGTTATGAATGGGACTACACCCTGTATATTGTACAATGTGCTCCTTCGAATACGTCATTGTTTCTATAGTAACACAGGCGCTATTTATTATTTATTCCACATAAACGACTTAAAAAAAAAAAAACCCATTAGTGTCGATATGCCATGTAAGGAAGGAGTCTCCAGTGTCAGCGCATTTTAACAGTTAGAAATAAAGCCGTGATTGTAGGTTTTTCAGATTGAGGAATCTGTCCTTCGAGGTTTCTTGGTAACGTGACGAGCCGTGACGCGCTCGTCACTGACGTTTAACAATAACGGCATGTCTTCGAGGGTTTTATTGTTCAGCGTCATTAATACCTGGCGAAGGCTTTCTACAGAATACGGTATTCGCCATTACTCTCAATTGCTTAGCGTTATTTATACTTTGCTTTGGATTATTTCCCGCTCGCCCAAAAAGTGTCTAGCACCTCAGAGTTTCCCCTGAAGACTCGACTGTCTGGTCAGACTAGACACCATTATGATGGCCTCCTCTTCTCTTACATCTTGGGTTTCTTCTTTCCACCATATACTGGCTATTTTGGTCAGATAAACACAGCAGTGTGGGTGGAGTCGTCCGGTCCCCCCATCCCCCCCCCCCCCCCCCCCCCCTCCGAAGACTTGGAAAACAAGCGCGAGAGCACGAGGGAGACGCTGCAGCGTGCTGTGTGAAAGCAGACATGGTTTTCCATCCGCATTGTGGAGAGGGTGGAAATTACCCAACGTGCTCTCCGAGGACAGGAGATAAAACAACAATGCATGAAAAGGTCAGCTGCTGGGAGAAACTGCAATCTGGGTTATTTAAAGAAGTTTACTTAGCAGCTAATGTTAGGTTCCCGAGAATCCGGGAGCCACGTGTGCAGCCGTCATCACCCGAACGGCCACGTGTTCTCTGCTGCTGTAGGTGTATTGTGCTTCACGTGTGTTCAGAGTTGAAAATCTGTAAACGTATTTATGATATGATCCAGTCGAGCAGTCATGTGGCGGCTGTGCGATGCGTTAAATCGTACAGGTACGGGCGAGGAGCTTGAGTTCATGTTCACAGCAGACATCATGATGGGGGAGAATAAATCGCCGTGATCTCAGTGTCATGAGCGTGGCATGGCTGTAAGAGACCGTTTGAGTATTTCTGAAACTGCTGATTTCCTGGGATTATCACACAAACCACTCTAGAGTTTAGACCTGAAGCATCCAGTGAGCAGCAGTTCAGCAGGTTAATGAGAGGCCAGAGGAGCAGGACCAGACTGGCTGGAGCTCACAGGAAGGCTCCGGAAACTCCAAACTCAGATCAGCAGCATAATGTCATGGGTTTGTGTAGGTGTCATTACTTACAGTCTTTCTGTCTGTCTGTCTGTCTCATTCTGTCTGTCTCTTTCTGTCTGTCTCTTTCTGTCTGTCTGTCTCTTTCTGTCTGTCTCTTTCTGTCTGTCTCTTTCTGTCTGTCTGTCTCATTCTGTCTGTCTCTTTCTGTCTGTCTCTTTCTGTCTGTCTGTCTCATTCTGTCTGTCTCATTCTGTCTGTCTCTTTCTGTCTGTCTGTCTCATTCTGTCTGTCTCATTCTGTCTGTCTGTCTCTTTCTGTCTGTCTGTCTCATTCTGTCTGTCTCTTTCTGTCTGTCTGTCTCATTCTGTCTGTCTCTTTCTGTCTGTCTGTCTCTTTCTGTCTGTCTGTCTCATTCTGTCTGTCTCTTTCTGTCTGTCTGTCTCATTCTGTCTGTCTCTTTCTGTCTGTCTCTTTCTGTCTGTCTGTCTCATTCTGTCTGTCTCTTTCTGTCTGTCTCTTTCTGTCTGTCTGTCTCATTCTGTCTGTCTCTTTCTGTCTGTCTCTTTCTGTCTGTCTGTCTCATTCTGTCTGTCTCTTTCTGTCTGTCTGTCTCATTCTGTCTGTCTCTTTCTGTCTGTCTCTTTCTGTCTGTCTGTCTCATTCTGTCTGTCTCTTTCTGTCTGTCTCTTTCTGTCTGTCTGTCTCATTCTGTCTGTCTCTTTCTGTCTGTCTGTCTCATTCTGTCTGTCTCTTTCTGTCTGTCTGTCTCATTCTGTCTGTCTCATTCTGTCTGTCTGTCTCTTTCTGTCTGTCTGTCTCATTCTGTCTGTCTCTTTCTGTCTGTCTGTCTCATTCTGTCTGTCTCTTTCTGTCTGTCTGTCTCTTTCTGTCTGTCTGTCTCATTCTGTCTGTCTCTTTCTGTCGGTCTGTCTCATTCTGTCTGTCTCTTTCTGTCTGTCTCTTTCTGTCTGTCTGTCTCATTCTGTCTGTCTCTTTCTGTCGGTCTGTCTCATTCTGTCTGTCTCATTCTGTCTGTCTCTTTCTGTCTGTCTGTCTCATTCTGTCTGTCTCTTTCTGTCTGTCTGTCTCATTCTGTCTGTCTCATTCTGTCTGTCTCTTTCTGTCGGTCTGTCTCATTCTGTCTGTCTCTTTCTGTCTGTCTCTTTCTGTCTGTCTGTCTCATTCTGTCTGTCTCTTTCTGTCTGTCTGTCTCATTCTGTCTGTCTCTTTCTGTCGGTCTGTCTCATTCTGTCTGTCATTTTGTGTCTGTCTCTTTCTGTCTGAATCTTTCTGTCTGTCTTTGTCTCTCTGTCTCTTTCTCTATGTATCCATCGGCCTCTTTCTATCAGTCTCCTTCTGTCTGTCTTTGTCTGTCCGCCAATCTCTGTCTGTCTCTTTCTATGTCTGTTTCTGACTGTCTCTGTCTGTCTGTCTCGTTCTGTCTGTGTCTTTCTGTCTGTCTCCTTCTGTCTGTCTGTCTCCCTCTGTCTGCCCGTTCCTGGCTTTCTCTGTCTGTCTTTCTGTCTCTGTCCATCTTTTTCTGTCTGTCACTTTCTTATTCTCTCTCTGTCTCTCTCTCTCTCTCTCTCGCTCTGCCTCACCCGTATCCCTACAGTGTGTTTTTCTGAAGGAAATGTGGCTGTCTGCCTTTTTCCAGTGTGTGTGTGTGTGTGTGTGTGTGTGTGTGTGTGTGTGTGTGTGTGTGTACCTGTCTGTCTGGCAAAGTTGAACAGCCAGGTGTGCTTGTCTTGGCTGCATGATAACACACTTGCATACCCTGTCCTACACACACACACACACACACACACACACACACACACACACATGCATGCACCACCTTGCTCACACTTGTGTCCTTATTGTCTGCTAAGTCCTTAGACTGATCTTGATGTAGATAATTAGTTGAGTGTGTGTGTGTGTGTGTGTGTGTGTGTGTGTGTGTGTGTGTGTGTGTGTGTGTGTGTTATAAAGTTAAAATGAGGTCAAGAAAATGCTGACTGTGGATTAGATGACACACACTCTTACTGACAACACTCCGACCCCCACAAACCTCAACGTACATTACACACCACCATTGGCATCTTCTCTCCCGTAAACACACACACACACACGCACGCACACACACACACACACACACACACACACACGCACACACACACACACACGCACGCACACACACACACACAGAGTACATTTTTAAAA